>NC_056726.1:517152103-517274603 GCF_019279795.1 Protopterus annectens | reverse complement strand
TTCTTCCCCATTTCTACATATTATCAGTTTGTGATTTGGGGAGCATGATGTCACCCACCAAGTACTTGCTGTGCCCTGGCAGGAAACAGAGCCTGGATCTGCCACTGAGTGACATACTATTTTGCAAAAGATTACAAGGTGGGCATAGAGGTGTTCAGTCTTTAGACATTACTACATTGTTGTACAGTATTTTACTGCCAATAAGTAATTTTTGCGGATGTATACGATACTGTACAAATCTGTCTAATTTAAATGACGTTGGAATGCATACTTCTGTTTCTATTACTTGTTATCTACTACTAAAGGACACTGACCATGCAGTAGCCTGCCTAGATTCCTAGTCAAAACATCCTTGTTTGCAAATTGCTGTTAAAGCTGGCAGTCAACCTGTGCAACTAGTGTTCATATCAAGGGGCAACTACAAATTTTGTTGCCAAAACTTTAATTTCAATGTGCATGCACAATTCACAATTCTTGTAATTTATGTAATTAAGAATCAAGAATCAAGAAAATGTAAAGGTATTACTGCTCAATGCTAGGATTCTAAACAAAAAACTCCACTCCCTAGAAGCTCTCTTTACCCTAGAGAATGCTGACATCTGTGCGGTCACTGAGACATGGTTTAAAGCCGCGAAGAGCACCAACAGTGGAAGGTTATAATGCCTTCCACACATTTTGGCCCGCTACTTCACAGGCAGGGAGTAAAGGTGCAGGTGTCTCTATTTACATCAAAAAATAAATATACTTCAAGGCTGGTCAAACAGGACAATGCACTTGAACTGCTCCATGTTCAAATCACCATAGGTAAAATCCAATACCATTTCCTTGCAAGCTATAGGTCCCCCAACCCATACCATGTACTTAAATTTATTAGAAACACTAACCATCTAACCCAATACCATATTCATGGGTGACTTTAATTACCCCACTTTTAACTGGGAATCCTATACAGCATCAAATGTACATGGGCAGAGATTGCTGGATTTTTGTAAACACAAACTCCCTGGACCAGATAGTCAATACACCAACCAGGGGTGCAACCATACTGAATCTGGTCCTCACTAATATGGAGACTGCTGCATATCCCCTACTGTAATTGCCTTCCCTGGTAAGGTCAGACCACTAAATGGTCTCCTTTGAAGTAAAAATAAAACCTGGACCCCCCAGCTAAACCTGGAATATTAAGAAACTATTCTAAAGCTAACCTCATGCTATTAATTGAGAACCTGGCAAAATTTCAAACCACCATAAACCCTGAGAACACTGCTGTCTGTGCAGAATGATTCACACAAAACCTGTAAAAGCATGTGAAAAGCTACATACAGGCACCTGTACCCACCAGGAAGAAGTACAGAACTAACTCAAAAAACAAGCCACCCCAGTGGAATCACAAAATCAATAGGCTGTATAACAGGAGGAAGAAAATCATGACAAAAATTAGGAGGTGCAGCACCCTGCAGGATAAAAGCACTCTCATCAAAATAAACAAACAACTCATAGCACAAACAAAGTCTACCAAAGTCAAATGTGAGGTAAGTTTGGCCTCCCAGGCCAAGGACAACTACAAAGCATTATTTAGCTATGTCCACAACCTCAAAGACAACACACACTTGTGTGCAGAGCTCATTGTAAATGGGGCCACCTATACTGACCTAGAAGATATAGAAAACCTCCTGGCTGATAAATTCAGCTTCACCTTTACCCCTCTCCCCCCCTCAACCTTCCATCAGGAAATATCATCAAATATAACTCTCCCTACTATCACTATGGAACAGGTCCTTAATGCTCTCTCTAAGACCAAGAACACTGCATCAATGGGCCTAGACAATATCCCAGGATGCCTTCTAAATAGCATGAAACATGATCTATCAGGGTCTCTGGAATTACTATTTAACTGCAGCTTCCAAACAGGCGTGCCTCATGAACGAGAAAGGCAACAGTCATCCCTCTGCAAAAAGGTGGGCCATCTACAGACCCATAAGTCTCACTAGTATCACATGTAAAGCCATGGAAAGAATTATGATGGAGATGATCAATAGTGATACAGTAAACCTCCGGACACAGGACCCAACCCAGTTTGGTTTCATCAAGGGCAGATCATGCCTACTCAACCTGGTGGGACTTCTTTCAGAAGGTCACCAAAGCAATGGATGAGGGCAAAATTATTCACACTGCCTACCTTGACCTGGCCAAGGCATTTGACACAATACCCCACTCGGACACTGTTGACAAACTCAAGAGAATAGGTACAAACGCGAATGTCACCCAGTGGATAGCCAACTGGCTCACACACAGGACCCAGGAAGTTAGAAGTGGCCAGTCCACTTCTAAAAAGAGGTTATTCGCAAATGGAGTTCCTCAGGGATCAGTCCTTGGACTGCTCCTTTTTGGCATTTACTTCTTAGAAGTCAAGGCCAATGTCAGTGGTCTCTAGCTGACTAAATTTGCAAATGATTGCAAATTAGGAGCTGTCACTGAATCTTACACTGACACAAATGTTCTCCAAGACGGGCTGACACAGACAATCAGCTGGTGTCAGAGTCATGCCTAAAGCTAAATGCCAAGAAATGCATAATAGTATCCTTTGGGAAGTCATCCATCCCTGGTAACTATCATACTGACAACACACCCCTTAGAGTTGACCCAGTAGTCAGGGACTTAGGGACATAGATAGTAATCTAACCTTTGACCATCATGTGTCTACAGTGGTGAGGAAATCATTCTATGTTGCGCAACGTATAAATAAAGGCATGGCATCTAAACCCAAGGAAGTCATTGTTCCACTGTATTTGGTATTCATCAGACCTGTCATTGAGTACAGTGCCCCCTTTAGTATGTACCTAACCAGGCATATCCAACAATTGGAATGTCCACAGAGGTTCCTCACTAAAAGAATACAGGGCGCAATTAAAATGTCCTCTGAAGGCCATCTCAAGGCCCTATCCCTGTATTCTGTCTCCTACAGGCTTTTTGAGGGGAGATCTATGCCTGGCATTATAAGGCATTGTCAGACCCTCACTCTAATGGACTTCCTGCATATCCACAAAACAAACAGCACCAGAATTACCTATTCTAAAGACTTAGACCTTGCCTGTGATATAAATAGGACCTGCTGGAGAGATAGGTGTGTATCCCAGAGGCTACCCCATCTATGGAACAGGCTTCCCCATCCATGTGAAGCAGAGTTCCTCCCTAACCCAATTCAAGTGCAACTTGGACAACTGGATGGGAAACTGGAGATTCATCTGTGGTTTGGCACCTATGTCTTTAATGGACGCAGGTAACCTGTAAATGGCTTATCTTCAAGGCCCCTGCTTACACTTATCAAGAGTATCAGAACTTGTCAGATTTGGGATGTATGGCTAGGCTTAAAAAGGCCCTTGTGGTCGTTAGTCTAGTAAACACCTATGAGCCTACATCAACTAACACTGTGTCTTTCCTTAAACAACAAAATAAATAAAATATATAATAATAATGGTAGTTTTGCCACAAAATGTTATACTGCATGTTAAGGTAAGCCAGAATATGTTACTTTTTTGTGATTTAACATAGGCTTGTTTTAATGATTCTGAGCTATGTGTTAGAGTTTATCACTTGAAGCTTCAGTTAAAACAAAGCTTTTCATTGTTAAAAAGACTGGCACTGTAGGTGGAAATTGAGGTGAAAATGTAATCTTTCACCTTGGTGGTGCACTGAAAAAAGGTGAAAATGACCCCATTCTCCTTGATCAGACAGTGAAGACAGATGTGTGTGTCTAAAGAATACTTACTCCTGAAAGGATTGCAATCACTGTATGAGAAGTGGTACAAAACCCATTGTAGGTGAAGAGGCATATGTTGAATTTTCTACAGGATTTCCAGCTAAGTTGAGAACCCACAGTCAGAGTGAAAAGTAGAGTTAAGTGCAGTCCCTTTATATTACTACTTTTTTTAATAATGGGCTGTGTGAGTTTTATGAAAGTGGGAACAATCCTTTTGAGTGGTGTGCAAGGGATAATGGCCATGTTTTGTTGTATGCTTGCTTTAGAGGTTTTTGAGGAGGTTGTTTAAAAAACATAATCTTAGTAAAAGACAATGACTGCCTAAGATTTTGTGAAGCAGATACCTTCCCGATAGCTGATGGATATTGCAAGTAAGTATAGCTTTTTTATTTTTGAGAAATTGTCAAACTAAATTGTATCAATGACTTCAGCTACTGGACTGTATGTACAATTTGAGAAACAATTGGATATTATTATGCATATGGTATACTTTTGTTGTAATGTTTTATGAGTAAGGAATGTAATGTTTTACAGTATTTTTTATGCAATACTTTACAAGCTTCTTATTTTAACTGTGTGTGGGGAGGTAATTATTAACATAGGGATGGGAACTGCCACCTTTTTCCCTTATTCTGATTTCATTTTTATTGGAATATGTTACAGTGAATCAGTTTGCTTTTCTAATAGTTGGGAATTTGCAGAGTATTAATCATATGCTTGTATGTCTACACAAAAATGTTTCTACAAGCATTTATACGTGTGTGTGTGTGTGTGTGTGTGTGTGTGTGTGTGTGTGTGTGTGTGTGTGTGTGTGTGTGTGTGTGTGTGTGTGTGTCTGTGTGTGTGTGTGTGTGTGTGTGTGTGTGTGTGTGTGTGTGTGTGTGTGTGTGCATCTGTCTTTTCAGATAAGTCCTTGTTTGAGAGTAGAGACAAGTTACATGGCAATTATTTAATATTCAGAGAAAGTTTAACCAGTTTACCGAAAAATTAAATGTAAGTTAGTATAATACAAATACACATTGTAATATGAAGTGAGAGAAAAACAGGCTTATGGTATATTTAGACAGTTAGCCAGGGAAGAGAAATTGATAGAAGTAAGGAAGTGAGAGAAGAAGGGAGAGTAAGGAGGTGTAAAGTATGAATAGGTATTTGTTCACATTTAGAGGTATAATTTATCCTGGAGTTCAGCAAGAGCAGAGCCACCTTTTGGCAAGGAAGTCTTTCAGAATGGTTTTGAAGGATGGGAGGGTATTGAACTGATAGATACAGATAAGGAGTTCCAGGCCTTAGCAAAACGGTATGAGTACAAGCAATGCCCAGCAGATATGACAAGTTTATGGACAGACATGAGTTCTGTTCTCAGGGTTTCTCAAACTCTTCAGTTACATAGTACAGAGCAAGCTGGAGTAATAAGCAATAATGCAGGGCAGTGGAATCTCAGCTGATGTCTGCTTTCTTGTATGTATGCAATGTGTATGTAGAACTTCTCAGATCTGCTATCCACTCATTTATGTGGATATAACTGCAGTCTGATTGTGCCTGGTAATGATGCAAGAGATTATAATTTTGTTACCCAGTTCTTTATTGTCATGCCATCGCCCACTTATTTCCCAGATGCTGCTGGCTTTTAATCTTGTCTTACTCAGCATAATCTCTGGAGTGTATATATGATGGTGGTGATGGTCAGACATCTGGAAATGTAGGGAGGTACTGTGACTGAGATGACAGAGGAGGTCATGGACCATGTATTGTATTTGTTCAGTGTACACTCTAGGTATCCTCACTTTTCCTGCATACCCCTCCATAGTACATTTGCTTACCTTCTAACAAATACATTTGCATGTTTTTTCTTCACTGCATTACAGCAAATCATAAGCTTGAGTTGTGGCTGAAAAACTGATAGAAGCTTTTTATTAGTAAAAGTAGTTAATGAGTTGGAAGTAGAAACAGTTTTTGAGGATGTTTGATAATGGTGCCAGGATAATTTGAAAGATCAGTTGAGTTACCTACCCCCTTTATGCACTGGGATAAATATAAGATGTTTTCCAGATGAACAATTAATTAATATGAAGATGGGGAATTTCAGCTGGGAGGTTATCAGTACCTAAGGTTGATGGCTTTAGTTTAAGTAACAGTTTTCTGATAGTAGAAGTCTCAAACGTGAAAGCTACTTGGTTATTGTCTAGCAAGTCTGGTGTGGTGGAGGGTATTTGAAATATCTTTGATAAAATGTTCCAGATAACCTGTTCAGATGGATGGCTCATTGACATACATAACCTTTTTCCTCACAAGTACAAAGAAATGTATCCATCCTTTACAAAATTTTGAAGGTTACAGTTACCAACATCCTTACTGAGGTCCCATATATTTCAATTACCAAGCTCCACATTGAAGTCCTATACACTCCAAAATTCTTGGAATGTTTTTTTTTCTTTTCTTTTTTTTAACCTTTGTCTCTCTTCAAGCAAACCCTGATTTTTGTTAGTACAAGCTCCCTGAATCATATATTCACTACCTTCTCGGTTAATGTTTTATTGCAAATCTCCACCCAAGATACATCTTTCGTATTATCAGATGTAGTCCTGTTATTCAGATATCCTTTTCTATATGCTACCTATTTACATTATCTGCATTTTATTGAGGTATTACAAATGTGTCCTACACCCCATCTGATTCCTCAACACTGCAGTTATTACCTGCTTTCACTCTACTTTGGTTTGGATTTCTGATACAAATTGTGCACTGTTTTTCTTCCCTCGTGATACTAAGCTGATGTCTGCAGAAGTGCATACATTGCTCAGATGGTGTAGAATGAGAGGTTACAGGTGGTGCTTGCCAACTGTTAAATTATTAATTGAACTACTGTACTGTGTCTCTTATTTCTGTAGTTGCCTCATATTTATACCCATGCCTTCATTGTCTTTTTTCTGGTAAATGACAAAGGATTACAGACACTCAATAATACCAGTCATTAGAGTTTTTATAGTTCTTATAGTGCAAAAAACGCACATCCAAGCAACACCTGTTGTTTTTATAACTGTTGTATTACAGTTGTCTGGCAGTTAAGGCTATGAGCTATTAGTGAACTGTGTCCTGTAGTCAAATGTGCAGAGTTTGTATCCTTCCACCTCCATTTGCCTGTTGTGTGACTTAGAGAAAATCACTTAACCAGGCAGTGCTCTTGTGTTGTCCTAAAAATAAGTACTTTACCCAGTGTGTTTTCCTGGTTAACAGATAAAATTATATTTTAAATTTGTCACCCCATTATGTTTGTTTTTCTCCAGAATTCTTGGTCAAAGAAATTGATTGGTATTTTCATCTGTTCCTCACAAAATGTGTGACTTTCTAGCAAGTTGTTGTAGATTGCAGTCACTAAATAATGACAAGCATGTGAGGTTCAGTTTTCATATCTGACAAAAGGAGGTACTGCCAGCACAGTTAGCTGGAATTTTGTAAATAATTATTTGTCATTTGTGAATATCAAACTAATCTACACGAGACGTTTATGTTACCAGTGTAATAGAACTGCATGTCATGTGTATATCAAATTCCTTTGTTCATAGGTTCATAGGTAGGTACTAGGCTATCTGCCCAAAGGCATTTATAAGCCTAGCCAGAATGTGTTAGCTTTCGCCGCCCCCTTAGATTAGTTCCCTTTGCCTCTGTCCAGCAGAGCCACTGAAGTGATCCCCGGGGTAAACTTTCTGTTTCCCATCCACTCGTCAAGGTTTCTCTTGAAGAGTGTTAGCAAGGAGCTCTGCCTAATGTAGACTGGAATCTTGTTCCAAAGTATGGGAAGTCTCTGGGACAGGAATATATCCCTCCAGCACATCCTATTTATCGTTGTGGTGAGGTTTAGATCCCTAGAGCGTGTGGCTCAAGGGGATAAGGTTTTTTTTAGGTGAAGCATGTCCATCAATTCTGGGTTGGACATGGCCTTGTATGTCAGGCAGAGATCACCTCTGAGTAGGCGGCATGCAACTGAGTACAGCTGAAGTTTCTTCAGTCGAGCTGCATACGGCATCTGTTTGAGGCCAGTAATCCTCTTGGTGAGGTACTTCTGTGGTTTTTCCAGCTGTTGCAGGTGTCTTCTAAGGTACATCCCAAATGGGGTGTGGTACTCTATGATGGGTATGATGAGTAATGAGCAGAGGGGCACAATGACCTCTTTTGATCTGGATGCAAACCCTTTTGTGATTAGGTGGGCCACACAGAAGAATTTTCTAACCACTCTGGCAATGTGATTATCAAAGGAGAGATTACTATCTACTTGGGTCCCCAGATCCCTTATTACGTTTTCCGTATTTAGGGGGCTACCACCTATGTGGTAGTTTGTGTGTACTTTGTTTTTTCCAAAGGGGATGACTATGCACATTTTTGGCATTTAGCTTGAGGCTATGATTTTGACACCAGGTATCCGTCTCAGTGAGACCCTTTTGGAGGATGTCTGTGTCAGCCAGAGAGTCAATTATAGCCCCTAGTTTGCAGTTGTCTGCAAGCTTGGTCAGCCATAGTCCTCCTGTCCTTGCCTGTACCTCTGAGAAGTATATGCCGAACAGGAGGGGTCCTAGTACTGAGCCCTGGGGAACGCCACTTGTAACCGGTTTAGAGTCAGACCTAGCTCCCGCAACTCTCACCATGTGGGTTCTGTCCGTGAGCCAATTGGCAACCCATCTTGTGACATATGGGTTTATGTTCAGACTGGTGAGCTTGTCTATAATACCAGAATGGGGAATGGTGTCGAAGGCCTTTGCGAGGTCCAGGTATGCTGTGTGTACCACCTTTCCCTCGTCTATAGCCTTGGTAACTGTCTCAAAGAAGTCCACCAGGTTTAGGAGGCATGATCTGCCCTTAAAGCCTAACTGGGTAGGGTCCAGTGTTTAGAGGTTCCCAATGTCTCTGTTAATGTGTTCCATGATGATGCGCTCCATAGCCTTGCAGACCAAGCTAGTCAGGCTTATAGGGTGATAGTTCCTGGGGTCTGTTGAGGCTCCACCTTTGTGGAGCAGAATAACCGTTGCTGTGTGCCACTCTATGGGTATATAGCCTGTGGAGAGGCTGAGTTTGAACAGTGTGTTTAGGTGAGGAGTTAGTTTGTCTTTAAGCTTGTGTAGGACACAGCCTGGGACACCGTCCAGTTCCACTGATACTGTGTTTTTGGATTTGGAGAGGGCTGTTTTAACCTGAGTGTCGGTGATTTCAAGGGGTCTACATTCTTCTGGTATGATTATGGGCCCTTTTGGGGGTATGAGGGGAGTGAAGTTTGCACTGAACCTGTCTGCCTGGATGTTGGCAATATCGGTTGGTTCAGTGTATGTTGTGCCATTCTGCATTAACTCCGAGCAGATATGAGCATTGCCACTTAGATTCTTGACATAGCTAAAAATGACTTGTGGTTATCTTTGGAGTCCTTGGCAATTTTTCGTTCGAAGCACGCCTTGGACAATTTTATGAGGGATCGTAGTTTCTTGCTGATACAGATCAGGGATGTCTTCCCATATTGGGATTTTACTCTTTTCTGTACTAGTTTCCTCTTTCTATTGTATAGCAGGATCCATGCATTCTTGTAGGTGCCCATAGAATGCATTAGTAAAGGATTTTGCAACTTGGACAGCAGTATCCTTTAGCATGGGGGCTTTGAAACGTTCCACCTAATGTGAAGTTTGCTTTTGAAAAGTTTTTCACAGTGGTTTCCTTGTCCGAGGGTGGGGGCAAAATGTGGATATCCAAAGTGATTTGTTTATGGTCAGATCTAACCATCAAGGGGTTGACCTCCGGTGTGGAACACCGGTCGTCCATGTTGGTGATGACCAGGTCCAATATGTTGTCACCTCTGGTGAGAGTGTTGACCAGTTGATCCAGGGTGTTTGAGTTTATAAATTCTAGGAAATGTTGGGCAAGGGAGTTAGTACTTGAGTAGTTCTCCCAGTACAGATGTTTGTGTTGAAAAGATATTTGTAAAGTGCTTGTGTTTAAAATGTATCCACAGTGTGTGCTACTGGAAGACAGCAAAATGTACATGCACTACTGTAACTGTTTAAATGTATATGTTTTGACAGAGAAAACTGGAGGGTTAACCTCAGTACAACAAACTTTAGAAAAATATCTGAAATTAAATCACTTTATAGGCTCGCCCATAAAGATGCTTCAGTGCAGTCAGAGACACTGAGTTTGTACTAGGAAGCTTTTTGTGTTGTCTTTGGGGTGAACTAATTGCTACTTTGGAAGCATGAAGGAATGCAATTGTTTTATGACTTCTAGCATCTGCCAAAGATCTTAGCAAAAGCCCTTTTCTGGGTAGTTTTACAGGGAGATGCTAAACACTGCCAGCTGCCAGCAATGGGGGTTTTCATGAGAACCAGAAGTCAGATGACCAGAAATTATGTCATTCTGCAAGCTATCCCATCAGTGATATTTTAGATATTATTTTGAGAAGTCTCTCAATGAGACAGAACATTTTGCGTTCTGTCTTGGACCTGATGACAACAAGTACCATTCACCACAACATCTGCCTTGCTCTAATTAAGTAAGTTGCTAGGATATACTAACTCTCTTAGAGTCAGTCAGGAATATAGTGAAGCTTAATTTAGAGTTTGTTCTTCTTTATTTGTGTGAGCCTATACTGCAATGTTATTTTAACTATTTCATATGGTTTTGAACTCTGATGTCACTGTGAATATATACTTAGTATGGGCATGCCTTCGTTGAAGGTTGTGCATCAGGGCTGGTAACTCGGCACATAAAAATCCACTACCAAACATTAGCGGACCGGAGTTCCGCTGTGGTGACCCCTAACCGGGATAAGCCGAAAGACACAACATTGTCTTGTTCTTTTATTTATCATTAAGTATATTTAAAGCTTTTTTTGAGAGTACTTGCATATTTATTTGGTGACATTGTGTGGGCCAGTCATAATAACCTTGCTCAGACTAGCATTTGTATTAGTATTAATATTACACAGTAAAACTGGACACTCTTTGTTAAAGGCCCTAAAGTAACTGATAAAGAGTGACTGGTGGCAGTGGCAACTACCTTATAGCCTGGGCAGAAGGTGCATAGCTAATAAACCTGTGCCAGCCTTTTCCAGGATTGTGTGTGTGTGTGTGTGTGTGTGTGTGTGTGTGTGTGTGTGTGTGTGTGTGTGTGTGTGTGTGTGTAAATCAAACCTCAAAGAGTGTGTGTGTCAGCTACTTGGGCAGGGACACAAAGCACTGGTTGGACAGAGAGGGTGCTGGAGGTCTTGGATTGGTCACTCAGCTGAGATCTGAACTCTATAGCTGTGCCAGTGGGAAGTCTTATTGGGGATCTGGGAGAAAGACAGATAACCCAGCCCTGGAGTGACTGTGGTCTCTATGTGCTCTTAAGGCAAATTGCATTTGATCCAGATAGCTGCATCTGGAAATGCTGTGTGTGTACTTGTTATCCTCCCAGTGAACGTCCCCCCACAGGTGCCAGTTGTGAGGACTGAGGCTCCTTGATTATAGGTTCATAGGTTTAAACTAGGCTATCTGCCCTAAGGCATTTATAAGCCTAGCCCAAAGTAATGTGGCTTACGCCACCCCTTATGTTAGAAATAATGTGCCCATTAGTTTGTTGTGCCTCTGTCCAGCAGTGACACACAGATGATTCCCGGGGTAAACCTACGATCTCCCATCCACCGGTCAAGATTTCTCTTGAACAGAACCAGCGAGGTGCTCTGCCTCACATGGACCGGGATTTTATTCCACAGCACGGGGAGTCTCTGGGTGATAAATCTATCCCTCCAGCACGTCCTATTTATATCCGTGCTAAGGTTTAAGTCACTTGCTCTAGTGGTTCTGGTGGATTTGGATTTTTTGAGGTGGAGCATGTCCATTAATTCCGGGTTGGTCATGGCCTTGTATGTCAGGCACAGGTCACCTCTGAGCAGACGGTATGCAACTGAATAGAGTTGGTGTTTCTTCAGTATGGCAGTATATGACAGGTTTTGGAGTCCCTTTATCCTTTTGGTGAGGAACTTTTGGGGTCTCTCCAATTGCTGCAGGTGTCGGGGGATTACTGGTCCAGTGGAGGGTTGTCACAATATCCTTCAGAAAATGTTTGCGAATGCAAAATTTGTTATTCTGAAATATTTCTACTTGTACAAGATAAATATTTAAAATCTGTTTGAAAGAATTTATAAGACTGTAGTATACTGGAATTAATTGGAAACAAGTGAAATGAGACTGGAATCCAAGTCTTTAAATGTTAATTTCCAAAACGTGCTTAACAGGTGCCAGTCTCTCCTTTATGGACCAAGTCTTTTGTACTTTTCGGAATGAATTCTAAAAACACTTTAATACAGTTAATAAGGCTTTATTAGATGTTTACAATATCTGAATACTGTCTTCATTAACAGTATTGATAAACAATAACAGTCTGTAGAATTGTGGGAATGCTGGCTAGTAATAACAGTGCTGCTAAATATATCCAAAGTTTCTGCACATATATTCTGATTGTCCTGAACAATATAAACTGAAACAGTCTTTATTTGACTTGTCTTCTGTATTCAGGCTCAGCTGTCTATATTGTAGACCTGTCTTCTGTACTCAGGCTCGAGTTTCTGTATTGTGCAGACCCTTTTACATGAAAGTCCAAAAGCTAACTTCCTTTCTGGAATGCTGTATATTTAATCTTTACTGTATGTCAGCCCGAACTAACTGACTTCACTAAATGTATCTGAAGTATATTCTCCTAATAATACCAAAACCCTGTAATGGTTTTCATGCCTCTTTAGCTTTGGTTGCATTTTGTCTTGCATGTGTCTCTATCTAGCATTCATTTGCTATGTACATCTTTCTGTTGAGAAAAAGAACATTCTGTATTTCTCTGAAACTGAATGCATATATGTAAACACAGGTCTGGCTCTATATTTTTCAGGCCTATCATTCTACCTTAATGTACTATAGTGAATTCACTAAGAATACCCTCACTCTAACAGCTTTCCCTGAGGTCCCTGATGAAAGTTTTACATGGATCCGCTTTTGTATTTAACTTATATTTGTATTGCTTATTACTGTAATCTGGTTTGTATATACAGGCTTTATGCCACCTTACTAATAATCTGCAAATGTATAACAAAACTGAAATTTCAATTTTGACCACTAAGTTTATTTATGGCCTGTTTAGATTGAAAGCTGTTAACTTTGAAATCTCTTAACTTTATGATCTAATTGTAACTGGGCAATTGTTTTCTTTATCTAGTGAAAAAACCTGCAAGTTTAATTTTGACCACTAGGTGTCACATCTGTTTTAAGTCTGTCAGCTTTATGATTTAATTACCATAGGTTCATAGGTTCGTACTAGGCTATCTGCCCAAGGGCATTTATAAGCCTAGCCCAGAGTTTTTGTGGCTTTCGCCACCCCTTTAGTTTGAAGAAAACTATGCCCATTGTTTTGCTGTGCCTCTGTCAAGCAGAGACACTGAGGTAATCCCTGGGGTATACCTGCGATCTCCCATCCATTGGTCAAGATTTCTCTTGAACATGGCCAGCGAGGTGCTCTGCCTCACATGTACCGGGATTTTGTTCCACAGCATAGGGAGTCTTTGGGTGATGAATCTGTCCCTCCAGCATGTCCTATTAATGACCGTGTCAAGGTTTAAGTCTCTCGCCCTTGTAGTTCTGAGGATCTAGATTTTTGAGGTGAAGCATGTTCATCAAATCTGGGTTTGACATGGCCTTGTATGTCAGGTACAGGTCACCTCTGAGCAGGCGGTGGCGACTGAATAGAGCTGAAGTTCTTTCAGTCGGGCAGCATAAGACATATTTTTGAGACCCTTTATCCTTTTGGTGAGGAACTTTTGGGGCCTTTCCAGCTGCTGCAGGTGTCAGGTCAGATACATTCCGAATGGAGCATTGTACTCAATCATTGGTCTGATGAGTGATGAGTACAGGGGGACGATGACCTCCCTTGATCTAGATGTGAATCCCTTCATGATCAGGTGGGCAATGTAGAAGGTCTTCCTAACTACTTTAGCAATGTGAGTGTCAAACGATAGGTTACTGTCAACCTGAGTCCCCAGATCTCTGATAACTTCTTCTGTGCTCAGTGGATTGCCACCTATATGGTAGCTAGGGGTAACCTTGTTTTTCCCGAAGGGTATGACTATGCATTTCTTGGCGTTTAACTTTAGGCCATGGCTCTGGCACCAGTTATCCATTTCTGTGAGACCCTTCTGAAGGATATCTGTGTCATATGTGTTTTCGACTATGGCGCCCAGTTTGCAGTCATCTGCAAACTTTGTCAGCCATAACCCTCCTGTGTTTGCTTTTACTTCAGAAAAGTAGATGCCGAACAAGAGTGGGCCCAGGACTGAGCCCTGTGGGACCCCACTTGTGACAGGCTTTGAGTCTGACATGGCGCCAGCAACTCTGACCCTGTGGGTTCTGTCACTTAGCCAGTTTGCAACCCATCTTGTGATGTATGGGTTTACATTTAAGCTGATGAGTTTTTTGACGATACCTGAGTGGGGTATTGTGTCGAAAGCCTTTGCCAGGTCGAGGTAGGCTGTATGGACTGCCTTTCCCTCATCAATGGCCTTGGTGACTGTTTCGAAAAAGTCGACCAAGTTTAAAAGGCATGATCTGCCTTTGACAAAGCCAAACTGGGTTGGATCCAAAGTCTGCAAGTTCCCTATGTCTTTATTTAGAAGTTCCATTATGATCCTCTCCATGGCTTTGCAGATCAGGCTTGTCAAGCTAATGGGACGGTAATTTCCAGGGTCGGTGGAGCCTTTGTGAAGTGGGACCACAGTTGCCGTGCGCCACTCCTTGGGTACGTATCCTGACGTGAGGCTAAGATTAAACAACTGTCCTAACTGCGGGTTTAATTCCTCGTTGAGTTCGTGGAGCACACAGCCAGGGACACCATCCGGTCCCATAGATGCTGTGTTTTTCGCCTTAGAGAGAGCAGTTCTCACCTGGGCGTTAGAGATGTTTGGGGGGCTACAATCCTCTGGTATAGATATCTCTCCTTTTGGGGAGAGTTTGCACTGAACCTGTCAGCCAGTATATTGGCAATGTCTGTAGGTTCAGTAATTTTCACATCATTTTGAACTAATTCTGAGCATATCTGGGAGTTTCCTCCCAGGTTTCTAACATAGCTAAAGAAGGCCTTATGATTGTCTTTTGAGTCCTTAGCGATTTTTCTCTCAAAATTTGCCTTGGATGATTTTATGAGAGCTCTTAGTTTTTACTTATAGTGATCAAAGGTGTCTTACCCTTTAAGGATTTTGCTCTATCTTGTAGTAGCTTCCTCCTTTTGTTGTAGAGCTTGTTTATGGCTGGGGTCCACCAGACTGGACGCTTGCCTTTGGTACAAAGAGTCTTTGTTTTGTTTGGGATTGCCTGATCCATGCAGTCCTGTAGGTGCTGGTAGAAGGCGTTTGTAAGTGATTCAGCGGCTTGGGTAATGTTTACCGCCAGCTCGGGGGCCTTAAAGGAGACCACACTAGTCTTTAGAAGTGTGAAGTCGGCTTTTGAGAAGTTCTTCACTGTGGTCTTTTTTATCTCAGGTGGGGCGGGATGAGGACCTCCAGTGAGATTAGTTTATGATCTGATCTCACCAGTGAGGGATATACTTCCGGTGTTGAACATTGTGATCCCATGTTCATGATGATGAGGTCAAGTATGTTTTCACCTCTTGTGGGGATGGTGACTAGTTGTTCCATGGCATTTGAGTTTATGAACTCCAGGAATCTTTGGGCTAGAGTGTTTGGGCTTGAGTAGTGATCCCAGTCTATATTAGGGTAGTTGAAGTCACCTAGTATGATGGTGTTTGGAGATACATTTATCCCCTCCAGTGTTTTCAGGAAGGCTATGTGAGTTTCCTGAGTTTGAGAGGGTGGCCTGTAACATGCTACAAATTGCAGAGCAGTTTTGCCTATGGTTAATTGCACCTGGATGGTCTCCGATGCATCGTGCGTTGCCACCAATATCACCTAGATCCACAGTCTTTAAAGTCTTTAAGTCTAAGTTCCTATGTATGTGTGATAAATCTAAAACCTGCACATTATTTTGAAAATTAGTGCCTTTTAATTCTGTGGTTTCTAACCCTGATTAGGCCAGGTAATTACTTTAACTCTGCTGTTCCTGAAACAGCATGGAGAAAATGCCATACACATCCTTAACCTGTCTCTGTGAGTCTTCGTTTAAGTTAGACAGAGTATGAATTGTTTACCCTGCCTATTTTCCTTCCCTATCTCTGTATGCTGTAATGGTAAAATTACACTGTCTATTGCCTCTGTTATTTACCTTATGAACTGGTGCCTTACTTAGTGTACCATGATGTCTCTCTCTTATAGCAAATGAAACCTTTTCCTGTTTTTCATAGATTTAAATCTTTAAAGATTATACTGTTTAATTCATTTTCTTTTTTATTGTATAGCCTATCAAGCATAATGGCTATTTTCTGAAGACTAACTGAAATCAGCACAAAAGGGATAACTTTATAACTGGTCTTGAAGCATAATTACCATATACTGTAATAACTTGTGTCTATAAGTTTTCATCTAGATTTCCTAATAATGCTATTTACCTTGTTTAACGTCTATGTGCTGTAACATATGTCTGCCTCCTAAATATGTATCTGAAATATTCTATGAATATTTGAGTTATAATGGTTTACTAAAACCTATGCTTTCTGTATTTCAGATTTATACCTTTGCATTTTCTGTTAGTGCCCTGTTAACTTTCTGACTAATGTAAAATAATTATGTAAAGTGCACTGTAACTGGTAAATTAATTAACAAATTAAGCCTGCCCTGTTATGCCTTGAATGTACTGAATAACTATTACTACCTATTCTTTAGATAACTTATTTTAATAAGCCTGTTATAAATAACTCTGTCATTTTACCCTTAACTAATGACTGTACAAATGATTATAATTTGCTAAAACCTATGCTTTCTGTATTTCAGATCTATCTATCAATTTAACTTCCTGATTAATGTACAATAAAGTGCACTGTAATCTGTAAATTAATTAACAAACTAAGCCTGCCTTGTTATGCCTGGTGTGTACTGAATAACTGTTAATACCTATTCTTTAGATAGCTTACCTTAATAAGCCTGTAATAAATAATTCCGTCACTTTAACCTTAACTAATACCTGAATAATGTAATTCTGTCACTTTACCCTTAAAACTAATGACTGAATGGGTCTATATTAGAACATCGAACATTTAACAGTTCGAACCACTAAAGGTCAACCTTTAGTGATCGAACTGTTAAAATATCGATGTTAGTAAAAAAAACTAAAAACAAACAAAAAAAACTAAAGAGTGTAGGCAGGGGGGCAAGCCCCCCTGCACCCCCCACACCCCCCGCTACTTAAATATACTAACTCCGAGACCGCACTACATTGCAGTAAACGGAAATCTCCACTTTATGGAGATTTCTGTTTACCAGCTCGATGTTCTGCACTTTCGCTATTCTCAGGGTCGACAATGCCAGATTCAACATTGTCAGCTTTCGAGAATTTAATATAGACCCGACTGAATAATGTGAAGGATGATATAGTAGAAATGTATAATGTAATAAGCCTGTTACAAATAATTCTGTCTTGTTACCCTTACAACTGACTGAATAATGTGAAGTAAATGAGTATTAATCTCATATTCTGAAATTTGACTGAAAATTTACTATACTGAGCACATAACTGAGTATGAATGTCATGTTCTGAATCTTGATGATACATTTATACTGAATATCTAAACTAGCAGACATACCTTTCCTGACAGTGTTACCTGAGCAAAGATTAAAAAATAAATAAATAAATAAACTGAAATCTGGTAATGTTATATTCTGGAAACTAAACTATTAATACTGTTTTGTCAGTATTGTCTAAACACAGACAAAAACATAAACTGAAAAATAGCACTGTTATATAACTGTCTGAACACATACATACTTGCTTTAACTCATACAAACTAATTTTAAACAAACATTGAAGAAATAACTGAAACACATAGACAGTCGACTTCTGCACCACAGCTCTTGCCATATTTTACTCTCCATTGTCCCAGTCACTGATGAGGTACTGGAAAGCCTGCTTTAATTACCAAATGTCCTTTTTACAGTTAGGCCTTTTAAAACTCCCCTTTTCATCTCTTATGCAGAACTGAGTGGCTAAAGTTCTTGATTGTATTTAGTATCCGGTCCTTTAAATAACATTTGCATCTTTAACAATTATAAACTAATAGCACTGCTTGTTGCCCTGACTTTGTTTCTGCATGAAATAAATATTTGCTGCTAATAAACTCTTGCAAGTCTGTAAGCAAACTGATAATGTACTACAGTGATATGGAAAGGCTGTAACTTTATTATTAAATCAAACTGAAACCTCAGTGACAATGTTTTCCTGTCATACCTTACATGAAACTAAAGTAGCAAACTAACACTGTGCATTTATGCACCTATATAAAATTAATCCTAACTGTTGAACATTTTACATTTACTCTCGTGACCCTCAGATTCTAACATACTGTTCTGTGAGTGATACTCCACCCACTGTCTTACCACAGCCATTTCTTTAGCTGACATCATTTAACTTTTTAGTACTGTTGAATTTTGCAAGAATTGTATCATTGCAGTCTACAATCCTCTTGGATAGATAGTAAGAACTGTAACTGCATAAACAGCATTAAATAGATGTTTTTACCATACTGCCTTATGGCATACAGCACTGTCTTTATTTCAGCTTGCTGAGCTGGCTGTAATCCAGTCTAGTGTGCTTTGTAAACTGCAATTGCTGTATGAAATATATGCAATCTTAAACTGATTACATAGATACATTTATTACTAGATTTAAACTGACCTGGTTCTGGAAGTTTACTTGTCTGCCTTTTATACAAGTATGTGAAGTTTCTTTATCTGGAAGTTTACTTGTATGTCCTTTATACAAGTACATGAAGTTTCTTTACCTGGAAGTTTACTTGTATATCCTTTATACAACTACATGAAGTTTCTTTATACAGTATACACATTTATTACTAAAGCTGAACTAATTTAATTCTGGAACTTTACTTGTCTGCCCTTTATAACATAACAGTTCATAGGTTCATAGGTGTGTACTAGGCTAATGGCCCTGGGGCCTTTACAAACCTAGCCCATAGGATTACCCTGGCATCATGCCACCCGACCTTAGTTCCCAGTGCCTCTGTCGAGTAGAGCTACTGGAGTGATCCCTGGGGTGAATGTTCTATTTCCCATCCACTCATCAAGATTTCTCTTGAAGAGGGCCAGTGAGGTGCTCTGCTTGACATGTATGGGAAGTCTATTCCATAGCATGGACAGTCTCTGGGTTATGAACCTGTCCCTCTAGCATGTTCTGTTGATTGTGGTAATGAGGTTGACGTATCTAGAGCATGTGGTGCGGAGGATGTTTACATGTAGCATTTCTAACAGAGCTGGGTTAGACATGGCTTTGTAAGTCAAGCAGAGATCGCCTCTAAGTAGGCGATATGAGACAGAGAATAGCTGGATCTTTTTTTAGTCTGTCCATATAGGACAAATGTTTAAGGCATAGGATCCTCTTTGTGAGGTACTTGTTGCAGGTGTTTAGTGAGGTGCATGCCACATGGGGCATTGTACTCAATGACTGGCCTAATGACGCAAGAGTAGAGGGAGACAATGACCTCTTTCTTCCTAGATGCAACTGTGCCACATAGAAGGACTTTCTGACCACAGTGATAAGGTGGTGGTCAAAAGAGAGGTTGCTGTCAACCTGTGTTCCCAGATCTCTTATAATGCCTTCTGTATTCAGCAGACTGCCATCGATATGGTAATTCATGGGAACCGAGTTTTTCCCAAAGGGGGTGACGACACATTTTTTGGCACTGATCTTAAGGCTGTGGTTCTGACACCAGTCGTTGGTCTCAGTGAGGCCTTTCTGTAGGATGTCAACATCACTCAGGGAGCTAATAATAGCTCCCAACTTGCAATCATCTGCGAACTTTGTTAGCCAGAGTCCCTTCATGTTCGCCTGGACTTCAGAGAAGTAGATACCAAACAGGAGAGGACCCAGGACCGAACCCTGTGGCACTCCACCCGTGACTGGTTGGCAGTCTTACTTGGAGTCAGCTATTTTCACACTGTGGGTTCTACCTGTGAGCCAGTTTGCAACCCACCTAGTGATATAGGGGTTGATGCCTAGCTTAGTGAGTTTTTCTATGATTCCTGAGTGGGGAATAGTATCAAAGGCCTTGGCCAGATCAAGGTAGGCTGTATGAACCACCTTGCTGTCATCCACAGCTCTGGTGACTGACTCAAAGAAGTTGACCAAGTTAAGTAGGCATGATCTACCCTTCAAAAAACCAAACTTTGCGGGTTCCAAAGTTTGGAGATTGCCTGTATCCTTGTTTATTAGATCCATGATGATGCGTTACATAGCTTCCAGTCACAGTTGAACCTGTGGCATATATATATATATATATATATATATATATATATATATATATATACACACACTCTTTTCATTCATGGGATCTGAACTTTGGACTGTACTGTCACTTTTAAAATGGAATTAACTTTAAACAACTGAAATGAGACTGGAATGAAAGTATTTATCTGTTAATTACCCAAACTTGTGCTTAACAGGTGCCAGTCTCTCCTTTATGGGCCTAGTCTTTTGTACTTTTTAGAATGAATTTTGCAAACACTGTAGTTCGGTTAATAAGACTTTATTAGATGTTCACAGTATCTGAATACTGTCTTCATTAACAGTACTGATAAACAATAACAGTCTGTAGACATGCTGGAATCCCGGTTAATAATAACAGTGACGCTAAATATATCCAAAGTTTTTGCACGTATATTCTGATTCTCCTAAATAATTTAAATTGAAACAGTCTTTATTTGACCTGTCTTCTGTACTCAGGCTCAAGTTTCTGTATTGTAGACATGTCTTCTGTACTTAGACTCGAGTGTCTGTATTGTAGAGACCCTTTTACATACAAGTCCAAAAGCTAACTTCCTTTCTGGAATGCTATGTATTTAATCTTTTCTGGATGGCAGTCTGAGCTAACTGACTTCAATAACTGTATCTGAAGTACATTCTCCTGATAATACCAAAACCCTGTAAAGATTTTCACTCCTCATTTTTGGCTCCCTTGTCTTGCATGTGCCTCTTTATCTAGCATTCCATTGCAACTACATCTTTCTCTTGAGAAAGGAACATTCTGTAAACCTTTTTTCTGTACATGTTATGTTTAGCCGGCAAGACTGTATGAGAAAGGAACATTCTGTATTTCTCTGAAACTGAATGCTTACATGTAAACACAAGTCTCATTCTATATTTTTCAGGCCTGTTATTCTACCTTAATGTACTATAGTGAATTCGTTAAGAATACTCTCACTTTAACACTGTTCATGATTTTGAGTTTTTGTCTCTGATTCTTGAGCTAAGAAGTTGAAATGGCAGATAATGTTACAGTGGGTGACACTGTATGGTTCTTACAGCAGGAGCTGAGATACAGTTATTCATTAATTTGATCTTAAGATATCTGAGGTATGCAGTCATATAAGTGATTGTAAATGATGGTTGTGTGTGTACATGCAGAGGACATAGTTCTCAACTGACCTTGATTTTTTTCTCATATTAATGGAATTTTCCTTGTAAAACGTGTGGCTTATGATAAATTTTGGTGCACTGCAGTCACTAAATAATGACACTTATGAGTTCCAGACTTCGTACCCTTTAGAAAATGCTGTTACCTGTTATATTAGCAATTAAGTACATAACACCAACATTTAAAATCTACTCCTGATTTTGGGCCTTTGTCTGCCATTGTTTTATGTGTTTGCCCTGATTCTTGAGCTTATAGGTTGAGCGCTGTGGGAAGGTATCTGTAGCTGCACCTTCAATACTGAAGCAGTAATGTGAAATATATTGCTGGATGTTTTTTTTATTTATTTTTTAAATTTGTTTCACTACGTTTGACAATCACAGCTGGTATCCAGAAATGGCTGCCTGTTGGAGGATTAAGAGGTATAATGGCTTACGTAATTAAAGGAGAACAACGGGATATGTAATTCTAGTGTACAACCTGATGTCTCTATGCACCCATGTCATTTAATCCGACAAAAATAAATCTCCACTGCCGCTTTACAAAATTATTAACTCGAGCGTTTCAACTCCTAGCCATCTGTCCTTTCCGTACTATTTGGGTCTGAGTTTGAAAATGTAGGTGTCCCGCCTCTCAAATCAATGCAACTGTCTGTTAAATACTGACGTCATGACTACTACACTTCTGTAGTAGCTACGGGTAGTTTATTCAAGCATAGTGTTTAGCAGTAGCCATTAAACCTCCCACAAGGTGATGTCAGAGCCTTCTTGACCAGCCCACTCCACTGACCTGATAAATCCCCATATCTCCAGCGTGAAACTTCCTTTCTTTGGAGGTGTAAACTGCCGAGCACATTCTAGTGAAGGACGTCAAGATCCCGTGTATATTTCGATCGGTTAACTTGTAGCTAAGGTGAGTTGTTTTCATCATGCAGTATTTAATTCTTAAAGTAGTATGGATGCGTTGGGGATGCGAGATTCTCTATTTAGATGCATTTCTAATGTTTTACTTTTGTTCTTTTTTGGGTCGACGCGTGTTTTGGTTGCCGAACGCTGGTGTAGAGCTCTGTTGGGTGGCTGCTGGGTTGTGTGTATGTGAATGTTACATTTGTAAGTGTGAGTGCTCTGTTTACTTGGTGACTCCTGAAGTGCGATTGTGTATGTGAATGCATCGAGTGTTTGTGTATGACTGGCGCCGAAGTCTGTTGAATGACTGTTTTTATGTATTTATCAATTCTCTGTTAGGGTAAGTGCTACTCAAGTCCAAATGCAAGTGTTTGCTTGTGTACTTGTGTGTCTGTGTTTGTGTGTGTAATTTTTTTACACTGTTTGAACGGAGGGGTAGCATTGGATTTTACTAAGTGCAGTAAAGCACGGGAAGTGTGTGCGTAGTTCTGCACGCGGTCCATGGCGTTTTCATTTGAATGTGTTTAGTTTTCCCCCTTCCAAATCGCTGGCATTATTATTTTTTTTTTCATAACAAAACGCCATGGACCGCGTGCACAACTACGCACACACTTTCCAGACTTTATTTTAGTCCTCCAAAACCTTAGTCTTCACAAGCGTTATTATGCTGATAAAAATGTTTCTCTAAAAACAGTTTTATCTGCATAATACAGCTTGGGAAGACTAATATCCTTGTTTTTGCAGGTTTTCTGTTTGCTGTATTCGTCGCTAAACACCTGAACACGCGATCGGAGGCCTTTTTTCAACTTTTTCCCTGGCAACTAGAGTGATCTTGTGTGTGAGTCCATATGCAAGCTGGTGTGTGTGTGGGTCTGTGTGCGTATGCAAGCTGCTGTGTGTGTGTGTGTGTGTGTGTGTATGCAAGCTGCTGTGTGTGTATGCAAGCTGCTGTGTGTGTGTATGCAAGCTGCTGTGTGTGTGTATGCAAGCTGCTGTGTGTGTGTGTGTGTGTGTGTGTGTGTGTGTGTGTATGCAAGCTGCTGTGTGTGTGTGTGTGTGTGTGTGTGTGTGTGTGTGTGTGTGTGTGTGTGTGTGTGTGTGTATGCAAGCTGCTGTGTGTGTGTGTGTGTGTGTGCAAGCTGCTGTGTGTGTGTGTATGCAAGCTGCTGTGTGTGTGTGTGTGTGTGTGTATGCAAGCTGCTGTGTGTGTGTGTGTATGCAAGCTGCTGTGTGTGTGTGTATGCAAGCTGCTGTGTGTGTGTGTGTGTGTGTGTGTGTGTGTGTGTGTGTGTATGCAAGCTGCTGTGTGTGTGTGTGTGTATGCAAGCTGTGTGTGTGTGTGTGTATGCAAGCTGCTGTGTGTGTGTGTGTGTGTGTGTGTGTGTGTGTGTGTGTGTGTGTGTGTGTGTGTGTGTGTGTGTGCAAGCTGCTGTGTGTGTGTGTGTATGCAAGCTGCTGTGTGTGTGTGTATGCAAGCTGTGTGTGTGTGTGTGTGTGTGTGTATGCAAGCTGCTGTGTGTGTGTGTGTGTGTGTGTGTATGCAAGCTGCTGTGTGTGTGTGTGTGTATGCAAGCTGCTGTGTGTGTGTGTGTGTGTGTGTGTGTGTGTGCATGCAAGCAAGGGGTCTGGCTGTGTGTGTGTGTGCATGCAAGCACGGGGTCTGGCTGTGTGTGTGTGCATGCAAGCACGGGGTCTGGCTGTGTGTGTGTGTGCATGCAAGCACGGGGTCTGGCTGTGTGTGTGTGTGCATGCAAGCACGGGGTCTGGCTGTGTGTGTGTGCATGCAAGCACGGGGTCTGGCTGTGTGTGTGTGCATGCAAGCACGGGGTCTGGCCGTGTGTGTGTGCATGCAAGCACGGGGTCTGGCTGTGTGTGCGTGCATGCAAGTACGGGGTCTGGCTGTGTGTGTGTGTGTGTGTGTGTGTGTGCATGCAAGCAAGGGGTCTGTCTGTGTGGGTGCATGCAAGCAAGGGGTCTGTCTGTGTGGGTGGGTGTGTGTGTGCATGCAAGGAAGGAGTCTGTCGGTGTGGGTGGGTGTGTGTGTGTGCATGCAAGCAAGGGGTCTGGGGGTCTGTGTGCGTGCAAGCAAGGGGTCTGGGAGTGTCTGTGTGCATGCAAGCAAGGGGTCTGGCTGTGTGTGTGCATGCAAGCAAGGGGTCTGGCTGTGTGTGTGTGTGTGCATGCAGGCAAGGGGTCTGGCTGTGTGTGTGTGTGTGTGTGTGTGT
Source organism: Protopterus annectens (assembly GCF_019279795.1). Taxonomy (NCBI): domain Eukaryota; kingdom Metazoa; phylum Chordata; order Ceratodontiformes; family Protopteridae; genus Protopterus; species Protopterus annectens. Next base: position 517,250,130 of record NC_056726.1, on the reverse strand, counting down.
GTGTGTGTGTGTGTGTGTGTGTGTGTGTGTGTGTGTGTGTGTGTGTGTGTGTGTGTGTGTGTGTGTGTGTGTGTGTGTGTGTGTGTGTGCATGCAAGCAAGGGGTCGGGCTGTGTGTGTGCATGCAAGCAAGGGGTCGGGCTGTGTATGTTTGCAAGCAAGGGGTCTGGCTGTGTGTGTGCATGCAAGCAAGGGGTCTGGCTGTGTGTGTGTGCATGCAAGCAAGGGGTCTGGCTGTGTGGGTGAGTGTGTGTGCATGAAAGCAAAGGGTCTGGGGGTGTGTGTATGCAAGCAAGGGGTCTGGGTGTGTGTGTGTATGCAAGCAAGGGGTCTGGCTGTGTGTGTGCGTATGCAAAAAAGGGGTCTGCCTGTGTGGGTGTGTGTGTTTGTGTGCATGCAAGCAAGGGGATTCACTGTTTCACATAATCATAATAATAACATTGTACCTTTGTACCCTACTACTGCAAATTTTCCTCCATGACTTTTGTTTTTTCAAGCACCTTTACTCAATTATGATTTGTGACACAGGCAAATTTACATTCATATAAAAGCAATCAGTGTCATTAATAAAACACACTTTTTACTTCACATATATTGGTATATATCATATAACCTAAGCAACAGTACACAAATTATTCAATTCCTGCCTTTAAAAAAAAAAAACATCATTCCTCCCTTGTATGAATTGTCCCCACAGTTCCGATTTTTTTCTTATGTAGTTCATGCAAGCAAAGAGTCTGGGGGTGTGTTTATGCAAGCAAGGGGTCTGGCTGTGTGTGTGTGCATGCAAGCAAGCAAGGGGTCTGGCTGTGTGTGTGTGCATGCAAGCAAAGGGTCTGGCTGTGTGTGTGTGCATGCAAGCAAGGGGTCTGGCTGTGTGTGTGTGCATGCAGGCAAGGGGTTTGGCTGTGTGTGTGTGCATGCAAGCACGGGGTCTGGCTGTGTGTGTGTGCATGCAAGCACGGGGTCTGGCTGTGTGTTTGTGCATGCAAGCACAGGGTCTGGCTGTATGTGTGCACATGCAAGCAAGGGGTCTGGCTGTGTGTGTGTGCACATGCAAGAAAGGGGTCTGGCTGTGTGGGTGTGTGTGCATGCAAGCAGGGGGTCTGTCTGTGTGGGTGTGTGCGTCCATGCAAGCAAGAGGTCTGTCTGTGTGGGTGGGTGTGTGTGTGTGCATGCAAGCAAGGAGTCTGTCTGTGTGTGTGTGTGTGTGTGCATGCAAGCAAGGGGTCTGGGGGTGTGTGTGTATGCAAGCAAGGGGTCTGGGTGTGTGTGTGTATGCAAGCAAGGGGTCTGGCTGTGTGTGTGTGTATGCAAGAAAGGGGTCTGTCTGTGTGGGTGTGTGTGTTTATGTGCATGCAAGCAAGGGGATTCATTGTTGCACATAATCATAATAATAACATTGTACCTTTGTACCCTACTACTGCAAATTTTCCTCCATGCCTTTTGTTTTTTCAAGCACCTTTACTGAATTATGATTTGTGACACAGGCAAATTTACATTCATATAAAAGTAATCAGAGTGTAATTAATAAAACACACATTTTACTTCACATATATTATATATCATATAACCGAAGCAACAGTACACAAATTATTCAATTCCTGGCTTAAAAAAAAAAACATCTTTATTAAACCATCATTTAATACTTAGAGAATCATACATTTATATAAATTAAAACAAACCTCACCAACACAATCCTAGTTCCAAGCTTTTTACATCACAAACCATTCTGACACACTCCCAGCTGCAAACATTATACATCACTTATAATCTACCCAGTCTTTATAGATTAGTACTAGACTAACTGCCCATTTGTGGGCCATTTCAAGCCTAGGCAGTTATCCCTTGTGAGACTCAAACCTTGTACTTTATGTTTGTAAGACAAACACCTTAACCATTAGGCCACCCTCCCAACCTTTTTTTAGTCAAACATTACGGAGCTCATTTAAATCCTGCTACCTTCTAAACCTCGTTCCTCCCTTGTATGAAGTGTTCCCACATTTCCTATTTTTTCATATGTAGTTCATGCAAGCAAGGAGTCTGGGGGTGTGTTTATGCAAGCGAGGGGTCTGGCTGTGAGTGTGCATGCAAGCAAGGGGTCTGGCTGTGTGGGTATGTATGTTTGTGTGCATGCAAGCAAGGGGTTTCACTGTTTCACATATCACTATCTAGCAAATCTGGAGTTTTAGATTTCCAGGTAATTTCAAATAGTGCTATTTATTTCCATTCAGCATTCATTAATAATTGGCCTTATTTTCTTGTAAGTCTATGGTATTTTTCCTTGTAATGATTGTATTTCTACTCTGATAATGTTGCCTAATAATCCCAACTGTGAAAACTGCAGCTGTACTTAACCTGTTCTTAAAGTGCAGTAATAGAAGCTCTTTTACCTTACCTACACATATTATTTCACATTTTTTTAGGATTACAAGGGAACTATCAACTAAATGCCGGTCTATGTCAGTTTGCAATGCTTTTTTATATCTGAATTTGTCGTCTGAACTTTTTAATTTGTTGCTTTCACAATAGTTTAATATTAAGGCTTCATTCAGTGCTGTTGCAAGAAACGTCTTTGGATATGTATTCTGATCTTTCATTAAAGCAGTGATGTTATTTTCCGCGACATTCTTTGCCTTGTCTTGACTTTCCACAAGTCATAGTGCATAACTGTTGCTTATTTTGCATAATGTCCATTATTTTTCCTCTTGTTGTTGCTTTGATGTTCATAATATTTGTCACTTTCTGGTAAATCACTGAGAAATGAAGAAAGTTAGTAACTGCCATCCTGACATGATCTCTTGATGTTTCGAATATGCTTGACATAATTACATTAACATTTAGGAACTGTCCCTTTGAATTACATTAATAGTTAATAATAATAACATTGTACCTTTGTACCCTACTACTGCACATTTGTCCATGACATTTGTTTGTTCAAGCACCTTTATTGAATTATGATTTGTGACAAAGGCAAATTTACATTCATGTTAAAGCAATCTCAGTGTAATTAACAAAACACACATTTTACTTCACATATATTGGTATATATCATATAACCTAAGCAACAGTATGCAAATTAATAAATTCCAGCCTTTTAAAAAATAAAAAATCTTTATTAAACCATCATTTACTACTTAGAGAATCATACATTTATTTAAATGAAAACAAACCTCACCAACACAATCCGAGTTGCAAGCATTTTACATCACAAACCATTCTGACACACTCCCAGTTGCAAACATTATACATCACTTATAATCTTCCCCATCCTTTTTCAGTCAAACATTACGTATCTCATTTAAATCCTGCTACCTTCTAAACCTCTTTCCCCCCTTGTATGAATTGTTCCCACAATTCCTATTTTTTCCTATGTAGTTCATGCAAGCAAGGGGTCTGGGGGTGTGTGTGCATGCAAGCAAGGGGTCTGGCTGTGTGTGTGTGCGTGCCAGCAAGGGAAGGTGTCTGTGTGTGTGTGTGTGTGTGTGTGTGTGTGTGTGTGTGTGTGTGTGTGTGCCAGCAAGGGGTCTGGCTGTGTGTGTGTGTGTGTGTGTGTGTGTGTGTGTGTGTGTGTGTGTGTGCGTGCCAGCAAGGGGTCTGGCTGTGTGTGTGTGCGTGCCAGCAAGGGGTCTGGCTGTGTGTGTGTGCGTGCCAGCAAGGGGTCTGGCTGTGTGTGTGTGCGTGCCAGCAAGGGGTCTGGCTGTGTGTGTGTGTGCGTGCCAGCAAGGGGTCTGGCTGCTTGTCCTTGTACAATTTTGACATGGTTTTGGAGTCACTAATTATTCCCAGTTAACCTTTGGCTCACCAGTTTCACTGATTGCAATCTAATTTTCCCTGGTTTTCTGAGAAAGGTCAAACAGTAAGTGGCACAGCACGGCCCCCTTGGCACTGCACTGGTGACAGGTTTACTGGGGGAGGTGGAGTCACCAGGTGTGACCAAATGAGTTCTGTTGGTGAGTCCAGTGTCATGCTTGTTATGAAACCGGAAATGTGCTTTGTGTGCACTGTTTATGTACCTCTCACTGACTTAACATTAGATGTTAAGTTGTCATTCTCGCCTTCATCCGACTCGGCCTATACTATAGCTAGAGAGCTATTTTTACTGGCTCGAGGCAGCCCTATATCCCACAATACCATGCGCTAACTCCCCAGATCTCGTTTGCCGCTTCGCTGCAAGGTTGCGTTTTTACCGGCTCAGGTCAGTGAAAAAATTTTTTGTGTAGATTTCTTCAAATTTAAGGTTAATTTAAGGTTAGTTTTCCCTATCTTTCCATATTATTTTACCTTAAATCTTTCGTTAAGCCCTTCCCACCCCTTTAGTTAATTTTATAAACGGGCCTTCGGGCTTTAGTTTTACTATAGTTTTCCCCTTTTAGTGTGTGTGTGTGTGTTTCTCTCAGTCAGCCCTTTAACTTCTCCCCTTGTGTGAAAGTTGAATGTGAGTTGTGTGTGCTGACTGTATTACTTTATTAGTGTCCGCTGTAATGTCCAAAGACACTAAAGTCTCAGGATTCAAGAAGTGTGACTCGTGCTGTCAGAAGATGTCTCTGACAGACGGTCACACTTCTTGCGTTTATTGCATGGGACCCTTGCACCTGCAGGACTCTTGTTCCATTTGTCATGGATTAAGTTCAAGAGTCCTGCAGGAGCGCCGTAATAAGCTGATTTTGAGGGGCTTATTGAAGCCCGATGACTCCCCGTCTAAGTCTGGCTTGGGGAAGTCATCCAAGCCCGCCAAACCCTTGGCTCCAGCTTCTGAGTCGACGGCTGGCGGAACCAAAATTGCTCCGACATCGGCTCCAGTCGGATCCGATGCGAGAAAGACTTTGCCCGCTCCGAAACCTGTATCGGAGCCGACATCAGCGCTCAAGATCGCCCTCAGTAGAGTCCGTTCGATCGGCTCCAGGATCGCCCTTACTGTCGGAGCGGAGTCATAGGACTCATTCCTCCAGGTCTTCTAGGCTGTCCGACCATGACATTGAGAGGGTGGTCAGTAGACTCATCAAGTCTCAGGCACTGGCCCAAATACTTCAAAGCCCATCTCACCAGACTGTGGCTCCCTCGGTGCCACCTTCGATTCCTCCTCCGACTCTTCAGTTGAGCTCGGAGCCGTAGTTTGTCGAAACCGGGACCTTGCCCACGTCGGAGCTGATACTTCCACCTTCGGTGCCGTTGGCTCCGACCTCTTCATTGGTGCCGTCCGTGGAGAGGTCCGGGCGCCGCGACTCCATCGTCTCCGAGGGGGCGAGTGGCATCGGACCCTTGTCCAACCCCGTTCTCCCTCTTGGAGCATCGGCTCTGGTTAGTTCAGCCCCAACATCATTCTCGGAGCCTTCTCTGTCGGCGCCGGGGGTGGTCCTGGTATCCCCGGAGCCAGGACTGTCTTCGGTGCCTGATAGGGGAGCTTTTGAGGTGATGAGCGTGCTGGATCCGGTGTCTGCTCCAAGGTTGGTTCCTTCAGCTCCTCCCTCTACAGTGCCTGTTACGGTCTCTGGTCATCCTCTTGTAACTGATGGCAGAGATCCAAAGCGTAGGGTACCCACTTTGGGTGTCTCTTCCTCGTCCGAGGCCTCCCCTGAAGCTTCAAGGTAACCCCCTAGGAAAAGAAAGTGCAAGAGGAAGCACGTAGACTCCCCTGAGTCTCTCACTTCGGACACCGACTTGGATGAGTCAGAGGGTTCCCCGAGATCCCCCTCTGAGGATGTCTCCCTTTCAGACATCCTAGAGATCCTGAAACAGAGGGGGAATTGGTCCACACTCAAGCCCTCCGAGGACGAGTCGGTTTACCTTGACGCTTTTGGGTCTCGCCCTTCCACCTACTGGGTGTCCCCTCCTTTCGACCCACTGATGGAAGTAGTGGCCAGAAAGGCATGGGCAGCTCCTGACTCGATGGAACCTACCCTTAGGAGGCCTTCTAAATTTATTTCTGCTCCGGTAGACAAACCATTTCTGACCAAAGGTGTCTCGGTAGATGCTATGGTGGTAGCAGCCGCCACTAAGAAGGAATTAGCTGATCCTTCTGTACCTGTTCATCCTCCTAATAAAGAGTCCAGGACCATGGACAGGTACGGTAAGCGGACATTTGCGTCACCGACCTTTGCCATGCGGTCGCTAAACTATTTGTCATTTCACCCGCCTTCAGAGAGATTTGCTCAAAGAACTGGGTGAAACCATACAGGATCCTTCTTCAGCACAAATACACTTTGTATTTACTTATTTTTATTTAATTTCTGTGGCAGTTAACACTGGGGCAGGATGATAGCTTTCATTTTCTTCTCAATGAGACCATAAAACTATACAGAATGTGGGTATAATTTTGCATGTCAAGTAATGTATAAAAGCTAAAGGCACTTATTTACATGATCACTTCTGAATTATTATTGATATTGTTTGCTGAGTGGGGACGATATATGCCAAACAGCTACAGCAACATGGCATGTCAGAAGTAGCTGAATGATTTGCAATGAAATTTCAGAGACACAAATGTATAGCCATTCAGTGAAGGTCCCCTGTGGCTTTAGTTTATGTGCCTTTACTGCAAGGTCTGACATTTTGCTTTACACTTGGCTTTCATTAGGGGTGCTATGGTGAAGTTCAGTTCATTACTCTCGGTATAATAGTGGTCTGAATAATACTTCACTGGTTTGTCATTTCATCAGATGCAAAACTATAATTTATTTCTTCTGAATGCAGAATTTTTTTTTGTTACTAAGTGTATGACCCCTGACACCCCCAAATAGAGTAATGGATAGTAAACCACATTACAAGAAGATACATTTGTATGTGTGTGTGTGTGTTTGTGTGTGTGTGTGTGTGTCCGTTTTTTATGGCTGGAACAACCAGCTAAATGCATTTTGTATCTAAAGGTCATGATTTATTATTCTGAGAAATTTGCTATAATAATTTGTGCTGTCACTAGAAAATAGTTATTTATTGCTGTATTATCACCAGTGATCTTATACAGCCATTCAGAAACTATTGTTCATATATTAATCAAGCTGACAAATTCTGCATCTGTATGAGAATCATTTTATTTAAGTGTTCTTATGAAATGAAATGAAAACCAAAATGCTCTTTTCTAACAAAAAGTATTTTCTGTCATTTTCAACTGCAACAGCAAAACAGGCATATTGTACGTACTCTGAGAGGCATGTCCATTTTTTAGATAGGCTAATGACCGGGGGGGGGGGCTTTCTAAGACTAGCCAAGTATTCTCCAAAAGAATAATGATGTCCTATATCTGAACAGGACACTGAGAGCCAGGCATTTATAAGCTACCACTGTCTGTAAGGGACTTGGGTGCCAGGCCTAGAGCAAATGTCCTATTCCCCATTCACTGGTCTAGGTTGTACTTAAACTAGGTAACACATAAACTCAGCTTCACATGGATGGGAAGCCTGTTGCATTGGAGGGGCAGTCTCTGGATGCATATCTGTCTTTTCAGCATGTTCTGTTTAAGTCAAAGACACAATTCAGGTCCCTAGATCTTGCATTTCTGGTACTCTGACTTACAAATATGTAAGAGATTCATAAGTGTGGGGTATACGTATGTCTTGTAAGTCAGGCATAGATCATCCCTCGGCAATCTATAGGACACTGAGTAGAGGGAAAAGGCTTTAAGGTGTTTTGCATAAGTCAGGTTTGTTACACTTTGTATTCTTTTTGTAAGGAACCTCTGAGGTAACTATAGATGCTGCATATGCCTGGTCAGGTACATACCAAAGGGAGAATTATACTATATGGTTGGTCTTATAAGGGTAGAGTACAGTGGGATAATGAGCACTTTGACCCTAAATGCCATGTCCTTACTTATAAGTTGTGCAATATAAAAGGATTTCCTCACCACTGTGGCTACATGGTGGTCAAAGATAAGGCTACTGTCTAAGTGCGTACCCAGATCTCTGACCACTGAGACAACTTTTAGGGGTGTATTGTCAACATAGTAATTAGCCAGGATGGTTGACTTCCCAATGGGTTCAATTATGCATTTCTTAGCATTAAGTTTAAGACCATGTCTTTGGCATAATTTGTTAGTCAGAGATGGACCTTCTTGAAGAATGCTAGTGTCTGCAGTGGAGTCAATGACAACCCCCAGCTTGCAATAATCTGCAGTCTTAGTTAACCATAAACCTTCAGAATTTATTTATTTATTTACATTTGCTTACCAGGAAATTCCAACTGGATACAGATCCTTTTTCAATGGAGGTGCAGGGAGAAAAGCTCCACAGAACAATAAATGACCAGCGGAGTACGCGAAGAACTGAATATACATACAACAGCAAATAGTACATACTGCAGCAAACATTAGATATACATACATTATGAAACATAGTAATGAACAGCTATACCCATATCTAGTTAGAGGCTAGGAAAAAAGGAAGGATGTAGCTCAAACGGATACTGTTATAAACTCATAAACCTAAATCTTATATACAAATATTGCACTAAACTCAAAACAGATATAAAACAGATGCTCCACACGAATGTGGAACAAGCTCGAAGGGCTAATGGGATGGAAGGGGGAAGATAGAGGAGTAAGAGAAGAAAATGAGTGAGCAGTATACGTGGTAGTGAGAGGATGCTAGGTGTAAGTCAGTTGGATATGTATTTGTGGTTGAGATGAAGTGAGGTAGTTAAGCATGTTATAAAAGGTCTGAGAGATTGAGTGAGGAGGGAAGGGGAGGGTAAAGGGTGAGCAAGAGCCTGCAGAGGAAGGAATGCAATGATCAGATGGTGTGAGGCAGGGTGGCTAGGGGAGGGGAGAGGAAGGGGAGGTAAAAAGGAGGGTTACTAGTCGGGATTGGTGCATGGGCATATAACCAGTTTTGAGTTTTTAGTGCAGTCTTCAAGTGATTGCAAGAAGGTAGTGTGGTTATGGGGGGGATTGTTCCATAATCTGGATATGACACAGGAGAATAGTACTTCTCCTGCTGAGTTCTTGGTTTTGGTCACTAGCAGTAGATTTTGGCTGCTGGAGCATAGTGGTCTAGTGGAGCAGTAGGGCTGGAGCAAGTTTTGAAGGGTTAGGACTTTAAGAGGATAGTTTACTAACTTGTGGGCATGAGAGAGTTGACTCAGCTGAAGAAGTTGAGAGAGTTCAAGCCAGTCAAGTTCTCTAAGTGAGATACAGTGGTGGCTGCGATAATTTGCACTAGTGGCAAACTTAGTAATTTTATTGTTCATAGATTGGTACTAGGCTATCGGCCCTAGGGCCTATACAAGCCTAGCCATAACAATTCCCTGGCTATGTAATTCCCTGCTGTAGCAGGCCTTGAGCTTATTTAGGTCTGTTTGTCTAAGGTAGGTAAGTATAGGAGAGGCATAGAGTAAAGTGGAGTTTAGGTGGGAATTGGCAGCAGAAATTCTGGCTGTCTTGGCGAGGAATTGTTTGTTTCTATACAATGCACCTAGTTTTTTGTGAACTTTTTTATGGTAATAGAAATGTGAGTGTCAAATCTGAGATTGTTATAAAGCTCAACACCAAGTAGTTTGGTGTGTTCTCAGACAAACAGATGCCAAAAAGGAGCAGGCCCAGTATGGAGCCCTTGGGGATTCGGCTAGTGATGATCACTTGGTGGAGGTGGCATTACCTATTTTGAACTCCTGGGTCCTATCAGTGAGTTTATCGGTGGGATTCTGTTGTCTACTTTCTTTATAAGGTATTAAGCTGTAGAAAATAATATAAAAGTGAGGTTGTCAGAGGGTCGTATTCTGAAATATCAGTGCAAGGATATTTTCATTTGAAGTTAGGGTCAAATTCAGGTTAGAATGCCATTTGTAAATTAAGTAAGCATTGTCAGGTTTAATAGTGTAGCAAGGTAGTGTATGTGATTCATAATGGGTAGCGTGCAGCCCTGTCAGCTCATTTATTTACAAACAATATTCTTCCTTTTCTATACTGTATGACAATTGTCTGATAAAATATCAAAAATTAATTAGCTTTGTCTCAACAGTGTACTATAGTTTTCCATGTGATGCTTTCATCATTTTTGGTCCCCCTAAACCTCATAGTACTGGCCCATTCCCCACTGCCTTACTTACATGCCGAGTCTAACAGCCATCCTCCTATCCCTAGACTTCTCTGGGATTTTCTGGATACAGTCATGGATCCTAAAGGTATCCTGTGGGCTCAGTCATCTATGCTTCCTTCCTGGGGAGTTTCTTTTGGTATGCTCTACCTGCTTCCCTTTCCTCATCCCTATGCTCACTGACTATATTTGAGGGTAGCTCTCCTGTACTGACCAAGCCTCACCTTATGGAGGATCATCAGTGAGCACCCTCCCTCCCTTCCTGAATGGACACTCCCATCCCTCCTTGCTGTTTTTTCAGTCTTCTGAGTTGCTAATCGAACATAGGTCAGTGGGGCCATGGTTAGGGCTTTACCCCTTTATGCCACTTGAGCAGGGCAGCTGGGTTGTAGTTAAGGATTTATCCCACTGCACCACTGAAGTGGTAGTTTTAACTTTTAGGTTGATCTGTTTGATAATGGTGGATGCTTTTCAGAAGTTAACATGTATCTCAGATTACACTAAAAGCTCATTATATCTTATAAATTCTGCTGCAACTGTCAGGCCACTATGAAGGATTGTGGATACCACTGCTGGGGAAGGGAGTTATCCCTGTAGTTTTCTCTGTTAGATGTAGCATAAATTTACTCTTTTCTGATAACTTCTAAGAGTTGCAAATACTATTGAACAGAACAGTTACACAGAAGTAGAAGTTAGCTAGTTACCACACACGCATACGTGCACGTATGTACTCACACTGGTGTAAAATACTAAAACAGAGGCCAATACTCAAAGAACAAAAAAACTACTGAAATAGAAAAAAAGCAAGTGGAGTGGTAGGAGAAAGCTGGAAAAAGCTAATACAAATCACGTATTGCTACTGCAACAAATCCTTTAATGTGGTAAGCGCTTTCAGTGGTACAAATGTTCCACCTTCATCAGACCAAGAACAATATGTAACAAATACATATATATACTCTTGTTACTCAATTATCAAATTACTCTATAAGTCAATCAATTAACCAATGAATAAAATAAAAATACAGTATTTAAATAAATAGTAATAAAACCTATTCTCTCAAGTAACATACACTATTACAATGCTATGAACCATACTAAACTCACAAAACTTTTAAAAATATATCTCAAGAAAAATTACAAAATTAATGCTACTAGGGCTTACTTAAAAAATCTACAATGGTCAATATTACATTTAATAACCTCAATAGGAGTGGCACACAAAGATGAATTGATAATTAAATAGAATACAAAACCTATATCTATGTTTTATACATATGTTATACAAATATAAATGTAAAAGTTATGTCATATGAATTTATGCAGTCAAATAAAATGAATTAAAATACATATGATAACTGCATGCTGGTCAGGAACAAATATCTAAACATTATTATAATACTATATAAATAAGGATCAGTATATAAATAAAAATCACTATATGTGTGAAAACCAGTTGATACTGCATACCATAAATGGAACATCAAATTTATATTCTATTATGTTAATAACCTTATGTATAAAATTAATGTTTTATCTATTTAATGCTTTCAATTTTAAAACACTTTTAATAGACACATATTCATTTAGACCGGGGAAAATATATGCAGCCGTTTTAATTTGCCAATACAACTCATTTTGTTCTAGTAAAAGTTGCCAGGGCCCCCCTCTCGGGTCTAAAGATGTTTGATGTACAACTAGAAATAAAAACTCATGAGTTGGAAATTGCAAAATATGTCTTGCAAGAGCATTATTAACATCCCCTTTACTAACTGCATAGTAATGCTCATATATTCTCTGTCTTAGTTTCCATTCGGTCTTCCCTATATAAAATGAGGGACAAACTTGACAGCAAGCTGCGTACACAACAGCTTTGGACTCACAATTTAAAGAGCCATTAATTGTATACTCCTTGTGGTTAATATTAATAATGGTAGTCACTTGGATGTACTTACATTGTGTGCAATGCCCACATTTGCGCATACCTTTATATGTCTGTTGATTCTTTCCTAGATTATCTTTCTTATACTTTTCCAACATATTCTTAAGATTCAGACCCCTACTAAAAGTAAAGTGGGGTCTGATACCTAACTTAGTGCAGATAGATGGTTCTTCCAAAATTACTGCCCAGTTTTTAATAAAAATCTCCTTAACTCTTGTAGTAGCAGATGAAAAAGTAGACAGGAAACTTAGATGTAATGGTGTGTCTACATCAACAATTGTATCATTCTGTCGTGCAACTTGACTAGTGTTAATAGCAACATCATCCATACGAGCTCTACTGGACAAAATAGGTTTAAACAAACCCATTGATCTCTTATTTTTTACTTCTGTTAGTATCTCAAGAAGTAATTTAATAGGGTACCCCCTACTCATGAACATGGACTTTAACTTATCACATCCCAAGTCAAAATCTACACCTTCAGTGACCATCCTTGCAGCCCTCGCCATCTGACCTTTAACAACTGCTTTTTTCTGATGGTGAGGGTGTTCACTAGTGTAACACAAGAAAGCATTAGAGTAGGTAGGTTTCCTATAAATGGAAGCTTTATACTGCTTGTTATACCTATCATTACTCAGTTGCACATCCAAATATGTTATACTATCAACCCCTACTTCATAAGTAAATTCAAGAAAATCAGTTTTGTTTGTGATGCGCTGTATAAATCCTTCAATCAAATTAATGTCACCCTGCCATACCAGGCACATGTCGTCCTGGTATCTGGTGTACCATAACACATTTTCTTGAAATTCACTATCAGAAAACAAGAAATTATGTTCCCAATATGCCATGACACTATTAGCGAAACTAGCGCCACAGGGAGACCCCATGGCCACCTCCTTGTTCTGCAAAAAAATGTTTTTGTCGAACATGATATAATTGTTAGACAAAATCAGATCTAAAAGAGTTTCGGTCAAACACATTTTATCATGATCTGCGTTCTTAAACAACATGAATTCTCTCACCCATTCTATGCCCAATTGGTGAGGGATTACCGTGTATAGATCTTTTACATCAATCGTAACAAAAATGTTGTTGTCCTTATACTCCAAGTTGTTAATATTATCTAAGAAACTCCATGAGTCACGACATATTTGTGTTTCCTGATTGATAAGTGGTTTGAGAATGCTATCAACCAACTTTGCACAGGCAAATGTAATCGAACCCCTACCGTCAACAATAGGTCTAAAAGGGCGGTCCTTAATATCCTTATGTCGTTTAGGGGCCCCGAAGATGCTGGGGATTCTAGGTGCTGACATTGAGAGGTACTGAAAGGTGTCTATGTCAATAGACCCTTCTAGAAATAAATCATCAAGGGAGCTTCTGATATAACAGTATGCAGTGTGGACCTGATTTAAACTAGCAGGAGTGTATACCTCAGAATCCATATGTTCACGCATCTTACTAATGTAAGTAGACTGATTCATGAACACCATACCCCCTCCCTTGTCCGGTTTCATCACTCTAATGCCACAGTTGTTTATCAAATCAATATATTGTTTCTCCTCAATGGTGATATTAGTGTGCAATGTTTTTACATGGGCATTTTGATCTGATAATCTTCTTAAATCTATCTCACACATTTTTTCAAATGACATTAATGTGGGAACAAGGGGGGGGGGTTAAACAGACTAGAAACCCTTAAAGAATTTACAAGTGTAGAGTTAGTTCCCATAAGAACCGCTAAATTCAATTTGCGAACGTACATTTTGAGATCAACAATCATTTTAACAAAGTTAGTTTGTTGATGTGGAACAAAAGAAAGACCCTTAGCAAAAAAATCAACCATATTTTGATCAACCGTTAAGGCAGTATAGTTGAAAATTTTAAAGTCACTATGTGTGCTCAATAAAATATTCGGTTCATTAGATGCAGTTGGTGTTATCTCCTCCTCTTGTTCCTCCGATTGTTCCTCCAGTTCCCCTGCTGTCTTGGGTTCGGCTGATTGTTCAAATTGTTGTGATTTATTTCCCTGTCCACTTGAAAAACCTGGTTGTTATGTGATGGACTAGGACCATTACCATCATTCACCCGCTGATAGTTAGATTGTGATTGGTTGTTTCTGATTCTTTCACTTCTACGCAATGGTTCTTCAAAATGGGAATTAGAATTAGTAACCTCATTGGAACCATTATTATTGTTAAAACTAGGAACATTTTCAGACCTAGAACCCATGCTATCTTGAATAGCATTCATGTGTGTAACTGGAGGGGGGGCAGGGTATGCCTTGTTTTGGGCATATGCTAGTACATCTCTATCAATTTCTTTCTTTTTAGTTGCTAACAATTTGTTAATGGTAGCATCAATGCTTGAATAAATCCTACAATAGTCATATTTGTACTGTCCAAAGCTATGGTCCCCACAAATAGAGTGTTCCAATATTTCAAGTTCAGTTTTAATGGTAGCAATTTCAGTATTATAAAAATTAACCAGAGCTTTAATAAACTCGGCCGCTTGCCTATCAAATAATGCCAAGAGTTCCATATGGAATGCAGATTCAGCAATTAATCCCGCAGGGTATCGCCACTGTCTGAGCCCTTTAGGGATAATTTTCTTATCTAAACATTCAGTTAAGTAAGAAACCTCAAGCTGAAGTTTACGACATTTAAAAAGCTTTTGGTCAAATGAGTTAAGCAAAACTGTTATGCTACTCACATCACGACGTTGATTAAGTCCACTCTGGTTGTTTACTGTGTTAACAAAAAAATCCTTGTGTTCCAAGAAACCAGCCATGCTAGGGATGCTATTATCAGCGTTAGTTGCATTGTTACCAGTAGAACGCTCCCCTACTGCATTTGTTTCTTGCCTAGGAATGATGTTAGCTTCCTGTGTGCCTTCTCTAATGTTTCCTGAAGGCAAACAAAGCTGTACATCACTAGTACGAGGAGTAGCATGCCCTTGACCTGGCACACCTGCCAGACCTGAAGTATTAAGCATTCTTGTGCCATGTTCAAATTTTTGGGAAAGCGCCTCTACTTTCCCAAGAAGCATGTTAACCAATACAGTCAAATTACCAACAGCATTCGCTTCGCTGGAGTCTTTACTGTTACCCATAGCAGCATTAATGTCATCAGATGGTAACGTAAACAGTGGTTGCGACCCGCTTTCACCATCTCCACTCCCACTCGCCATAACGTCAAACGAAATAACCAAAGAACAAAGAAACTACTGAAATAGAAAAAAAGCAAGTGGAGTGGTAGGAGAAAGCTGGAAAAAGCTAATACAAATCACGTATTGCTACTGCAATCCTTTAATGTGGTAAAGCCAGTGGTACAAATGTTCCACCTTCATCAGACCAAGAACAACCTGTAACAAATACATATATATATATATATATATATATATATATATATATATATATATATACTCTTGTTACTCAATTAATTATCAAATTATTCTATAAGTCAATCAATTAACCAATGAATAAAATAAAAATACAGTATTTAAATAAATAGTAATAAAACCTATTCTCTCAAGTAACATACACTATTACAATGCTATGAACCATACTAAACTCACAAAACTTTTAAAAATATATCTCAAGAAAAATTACAAAATTAATGCTACTAGGGCTTACTTAAAAAATCTACAATGGTCAATATTACAATTAATAACCTCAATAGGAGTGGCACACAAAGATGAATTGATAATTAAATAGAATACAAAACCTATATCTATGTTTTATACATATGTTATACAAATATAAATGTAAAAGTTATGTCATATGAATTTATGTAGTCAAATAAAATGAATTAAAATACATATGATAACTGCATGCTGGTCAGGAACAAATATCTAAACATTATTATAATACTATATAAATAAGGATCAATATATAAATAAAAATCACTATATGTGTGAAAACCAGTTGATACTGCATACCATAAATGGAACATCAAATTTATATTCTATTATGTTAATAACCGTATGCATAAAATTAATGTTTTATCTATTTAATGCTTTCAATTTTAAAATAAAATATGTCTTGCAAGAGCATTATTAATATAGGGAAGACCGAGCGGAAACTAAGACAGAGAATATATGAGCATTACTATGCAGTTAGTAAAGGAGATGCTAATAATGCTCTTGCAAGACATATTTTGCAATTTCCAACTCATGAGTTTTTATTTCTAGTTGTACATCAAACATCTTTAGACCCGAGAGGGGGGCCCTGGCAACTTTTACTAGAACAAAATGAGTTGTATTGGCAAATTAAAACGGCTGCATATATTTTCCCCGGTCTAAATGAATATGTGTTTATTAAACATGTTTTAAAATTGAAAGCATTAAATAGATAAAATATTAATTTCATACATAAGGTTATTAACATAATAGAATATAAATTTGATGTTCCATTTATGGTATGCAGTATCAACTGGTTTTCACACATATAGTGATTTTTATTTATATATTGATCCTTATTTATATAGTATTATAATAATGTTTAGATATTTGTTCCTGACCAGCATGCAGTTATCATATGTATTTTAATTCATTTTATTTGACTACATAAATTCATATGACATAACTTTTACATTTATATTTGTATAACATATGTATAAAACATAGATATAGGTTTTGTATTCTATCTAATTATCAATTCATCTTTGTGTGCCACTCCTATTGAGGTTATTAAATGTAATATTGACCAATGTAGATTTTTTAAGTAAGCCCTAGTAGCATTAATTTTGTAATTTTTCTTGAGATATATTTTTAAACGTTTTGTGAGTTTAGTATGGTTCATAGCATTGTAATAGTGTATGTTACTTGAGAGAATAGGTTTTATTACTATTTATTTAAATACTGTATTTTTATTTTATTCATTGGTTAATTGATTGACTTATAGAGTAATTTGATAATTAATTGAGTAACAAGAGTATATATATGTATTTGTTACACGTTGTTCTTGGTCTGATGAAGGTGGAACATTTGTACCACTGAAAGCGCTTACCACATTAAAGGATTCGTTGCAGTAGCAATACGTGATTTGTATTAGCTTTATCCAGCTTTCTCCTACCACTCCACTTGCTTTTTTTCTTTTTTTCTATTTCAGAGGCCAATACTCCATAAAGTAATGAATCTTTATTGAGCAGAAGAAAAAAAAATACTGGTGAAGACTATACATTGAAGCAGTAGAACTACACAAAGGACCTTTTCTGTTAGCCCCCCCCCCCCTCCCCAAACAAAATGTTGCTCAACCAATTCTGTCACTATCTAAAAGGTGATTTTCATCATCTTTCTTCTTTTTTGAATTCCTAATACAAGATGTCTAAGCTTCCTTGGGATATTCTGAAATGTCTTCTTCTTTGCCATAGCACAATCCAACAAACCACTATTCCATGCCCAAACTCCCAGTTCATCAAGAGGCCAGCTTCTCTAACAAGCCCACAGCCCACCTTTAATAGAATAAATGCTCATTAACTAAACCTTTCTATCAATACAAAAATATATTGGTCTGTTTAAAAGAAGCAATATTATCTACACTGTGTACAAAATGCTGTATTTACTTTATTTATTTATTTGTTTATTTATCTGACATGTCTTGACCGGGTTAGTCCGTCTGAGCTGTCCCCCCTTTTCAGTGGAGGCCCAGAGAGAAAAGCTCCATAGTTAACATATATGAAAAGTACAGTTTAGTATTAAAAAAATTAGTACAAAGTTTACAGTTCATAACTAATAATGTAAAGGCACAAAGGTTATATACAAACTTATATCAATGTTACTTACATTTATGTCTGTTCAATTTAGTGACATTTTGACACATAATAGGGCAAGAACTTCCACACTATGTAATATTCACATGCCTAGATATATACTATGGATTTTGATTAAACTGGATCCAGAAGTAACTGAAAATGCAGCTTGTAAGCTGAACCTGTTGCCTCACAGTAGGAGGTTCTCCAGTTCGATTCTCAGCTTGGGTGCCTTCTGTGTGGAGTCTGCATGTCCTTCCTGTGTTCATGTGGGTTTCCTCCAGGTGCTCTGGCTTCCTCCCACATTCCAAAGACATGCAGTAGGTGAATTTGACAGTCTAAATTGGCCATAGGCCTGAGTGTGCATGCAAGTGTGAGGTGTGGAAGAGCTACCATGGCAGGGCTACCACCCGGTGGTGTAAACCTTGGCTCTAGATGATTGTCACTGTTAAAATGACAACCTGACCCCATGTGCAAAAATTGGAAAAAGGGGTTGTGGATGGAAGCTGAACAAAAGCTGCTTTATCTAAATTTGCATAGCAGTTGCCGCTGTGGTACGGCGGTAGCGTTGTTACCTCACAGCAAGAGGTTCTCCCGTTCGATTCTCAGCTGGGCTTGGGAGTGCCTTCTGTGTGGAGTCTGCATGTCCTCCCCGCGGTTGGGTAGCGTTCGAAAGACATGCGTGCGTAAATGGGCATGCCTTCGTTGAAGGTTGGGCGTCGAGCTGGCACCTCGGCGTTTCGTATAAATCTACTGCCAACCATTAGCGGACCGGAGTTCCGCTGTGGCGACCCCTTACCGGGAAAAGCTGAAGGACAAACAAAACAGGGTGTATAAATACATGGTCTCACAAAGAGAAAAAAATGTACAGATTTCACCACCGCTCATACAGAAAGTCAAAACATAGATCAAACTTCTGGCATAGCTAAAAAAAAAAAAAAACAACAGCAAAAAAAAATTGCTGTATGCTCCAAATACCACGAGCATCCTACTCCAGGCCTCACATTTACACAGTCTGCCACTGTAGGCATTTGGAGAAAGTCTTACTTCCTGTGGCTCCATTTCTATGCCATGAGATCCCATCTCCAACTTAGACACAGTGATGGGCGGCTCCAGTTGAACTCCACTCCAGGACATTATGCACACTCACTGAAAATGTAGCAAACTGCTCGTAACTTAGACAAACCCTAGTTTATACAAGAAAAAAATGACATAACTGGCTTCATAGTGTACTATTAACCTAACATGAATTAATTTCTCCTCTAATACATTTCACATCCTCATTGTTCTGAAAGAAACAGTATCATATGCATACAATTTCCATCATACAGTGGCATTAACAATGCTTTAAAGTGAAAATTACTAGAAAATTAACATTTATTTACTATTTGTACATCAAAAATAGCATTCAGTACCATACAATGCTACAACTTACAGATAAACACCTAACAAACTCTACTTTCACATACATATGTTTATATATGGGTGCCGTCTCTTTGATCATCTGGATGGAGTTCATCGCATGGATTATTTGTCACAATCCAACAAAAATATATTCAGTAGCACATGGACTGAGGAAACCTGGACTTGACCACACAGTCCCATGATAAAGGCCATTCTCAAAATTTAACAAGTTCAAGTTTGTTTGTCTGTGATCAACATTTCATGAGACAAGAACAGTTACTGAAAAAGGGTAGCCTGTCCAGCCACAGAGTCAGCTGTGGATGGATGGATCCACAACTGACTCAAGAAGAGTAGACTGTTAGCATAAAGAATGAAATAAAACTGACACAGTGTCAGAGATGTTGTTAACATAAAAAGGAAGAATATGTAAAACAAAACCAAGCTTTGATGAATACCAGAAAAGGTTTGTCTTGCAGAGGTGTGAATTGTGCTGTCAATTTACAATGCAGCTTTAGGTCAAATAAGCTCTTTGTTGCAGCCACACTACTTTAAATATGTCACAGTCCTCATGAGGTTCTTGAATGCTTCCTCTAGAACTACAGAATCAGTGATTCGTATCCTATAATGTACTCTGGTCACTTTCTCTAAGAATGCAAAGCACTCCAAATAATTTTTGATGTATGGGCAGGGGTACAAAATGACAGCATCAGAGCATAATCCAAAGTAGCTCCAGTTACAGAGAAGGCCAAGGAGAGCAGATTATAGTGGTTCATGTACATGTGCTGGAAAGCAGGATATGATTTGGCGAAGAGAATGTTGAAGAAACTGGAAGAAGGCAAGAGGAAATGACGACATTCAGCAAAGAGATGGATGCATAGACTACATTTCAGGGATCACCTCCTTTCATTGGCACCCCTCTGTCAGACATCTGTATTGATAAAAACTTCCAGCAATTGTGTTGTCTACTTCATTAAGACCCCAACTTTCTTAAGCTAATGATTTTGTAGCCCCATGTGGTTTACACACACACACACACACACACACACACACACACACACACACACACACACACACACACACACAGCTGAATTTTAAGCTTATAGAAACTTTGCTTATAGGTTAGTACTAGACTAACTGCCCTTGGCAGCCATTTTAAAACTACACAGTTACAAATTTGAGAATCAAACCCTGCACCTTATGTCTGCAAGGTAAACACCTTAACCATAAGCAACAACACTTTACCCTCACCATTTAGTGTGTGTGTGCCTGTGTATGCATGCCTAAGGGTACACATTTATTAATTTATTTATTTACTGACATTTGATTATTAGGAAAGTCTGTCTGGGTAGTAAGGCCTTTTTCATTGACGGCCTGGGGAGAACAGCTCCACAGTACTACAAAACATTTTAAGAACAATAATGTTACTATCTTCAAAAATAATACATAACATATATGGCTTAAATAACTATACTAAACTAGAGATAATTTGAAAACATTTGTTAAGAATAGATACAAGTTATATAACTATTTAATATTTAGATACATCTTAGCCAGTTTATAGAGATATCAATGGTAAGTTAGTATAATGCAAACAGGAACTGCAATATGAAGTGACAGAAAAGTGGGCTTATAGTATATTTAGAGACAAAGCAGGGAGAGAAACAGAAGTAAGAAAGTGAGTGAAGAAGGGAGAGTAAAGAGGTATAAAGGTATAAATAGGTACTTGCTCACATTTAGGGAAATAGTTTATCCTAGTGTTGAGCAAGAACAGAGGCAGATTTTGGCTAGGAAGTCTTTCAAAATGGTTTTGAAGGCTAGGAGGAAGGATATCAACCTAATGGATACAGGTAAGGAGTTCCAGGCCTTAGCAGCACGGTACGAGTATAGACAATGCCTACTAGATTTGACAGGTTTGTGTACAAACAGGAGTTTCTGGTCACCGGATCAGAATGACTGACTGGGAACATAGTTGTATAGAATGGTATTTAGTGCTGGACAAGCTGATGGATAATTTCATAGGTTGTACGAAGCTGTGAGTATGTTAGCTGATGGCTTGGTTCTAACCCATTTAGGCTTTTTAGTGCTATACAGTGGTGGGCTGTGAACAGTTATTTGTTGGAAATTTAGCAACATTGTTATAGCATTGTTCCAGTTTTTATTTTTGTGATGCCTGGAGGTTAATAAGGATGTGAGTGTCATAAAGAAGTATGGAGAGGAGATAAGTAGTGACAAGTTAGTTTAAACTGTGCTGGTGAGTAAGGTTTTGGCAATGTAAAGCATCTCTAGTTTTAGCAAGTTTTTCTTATGCAATTTTGTATATGCAGGTCAAATTTAAGACTATCATCCACTATCATCCATAATAATTTGCTATGATAATTGACTTCAGTGGCTGTATTATCAAGAGAGAGGACTTTAAATTTTGTTTTTCCATGAGAGAGGGATTTTGGGGAAAAAGTAGTAGTTTTTTGGGAAGATGGGTTTTGAGCATGAGTTGGAGTTACACAGCCATGTATCTGTGGGTGTTATAGCTTCTGAGCATTTTTTTTTGAGATATCTCATGTTGTCAGACGTAAAGATGACTGTGGAGTGATCTGTGTACTGTATTATGAAGGCCTGTTGTGTGGATGTGTGGAGCATGTTGCTGAGAATGTTAAAGAGGAGGGGACCAAGTATAGAGGCTTGTGGTACACCTGTGGTGCCTGGGAGGTATGGTGAGAGGGTGGAGGCCATTTTACTGACTGACACCTATTGGATAGGTAGCTTTTGAACCATAGGTTTGCTGTGACAATCTGTGTTGAAAGCTTTAGACAAGTCTAGAAATAAGGAGGAGACTAGTTTTCCATTATCTGTAGCTTTACTGACAATATCTACATAGGTTAGAAGTGTGGTGTTAGTACTAAGAGAAGGATGAAAAGCCATGTTGTGTGGGGGACAGGAGTTCTTCCGGCAGGAGATAGTTTAGAAATTGTTTTTGAATACATTTTTCAAATATTTTGGAGAGGGGGGTAAGATTGTTATAGATTTAAAGTTTGTGATGTCTGTTGAATTGCCTCCTTTGTGCATAGGGATAATGTGTGACTTTTTCCAGAAAGAGAGATTGTGGATTTCCTGGACTGACCTATTTATAATATATACTGAGACAGGACTGGCAATGCTATTGGCTGCTAGTTTAAGGTACTTGCTTGGGAGGTTATCAGCTGAAGTAGAGCTTGGTTTGAGTTAGAGTGGTTTTATATAGGATGTGGGCAAAAGTTTGAAGGTGAAAGTGGATGTGGTGGTACATGGCTGTTGGGCAGGTTTGCGATTAGATGTTGGGAATTCTTGATTAGAAATGCTATACTGTATATGAAATAAGAGTTTAATTGTATTGCAGTTCTGACTGGTGAGCTATTGAGAGAGAGTTTATGGTTGAATTTTTGGCCGGGATGCAATATGTCTTTAATGGTTGTCCAGAATTTTTAGGGTTGTGTTTACTACTATTCTGAAAGTTATTACTGTATACTTTTTATCTTTGTTTATTTGCTTTTTAGTGCTTCAAAGCATTCTGAATTTTTCAAAATATTGTGATGTTTTATATTTTTGCTATTCTTTCTCTATCCTGCACTAGCATTCTCTTTTTGGATAGCCACATGGCATTATATGTTTTCAGTCTCTTCCTTCTAAGAGGTGCAAGGCTATTTAGGATATTCAGGATGCCTATCTCACAAAAAACAAATAGATAACAAATACGTACATTATGAGTCATGGAAAATCTAGCCTCACAGGCTGATGATCACAGGATTAAGACCTACCATGATTTTTGAACTTTATTATATGAAGTAAAAAATAACTTAAATCATATATAGGTCTATTTTAAGACATTAATGAAATAATAAAGCCCCATCTGCCTGACTTGGTGGTAGATCAACTGGATGTAAAAAATCCTGCAGCACTTATCAAAATGAGTATGGAAAGCACCCCAATGCTCTGGCCAAAATTCCAGTAGTCAGTATGGTATAATACCACCTTGCATCTCCCTCGAAAGGATGCTACTGGTCTAGTGGGATTAACCTGCTCAAGAAAGTATAAATATATGACTAAATAAACAATATGTAAAGCTGTAAGCAACAATATCAACTACTTAAATGCATTACAGACTTATCTTTTCTCAAGACATAATATATTTTTTATTAATATAGTATCTCTTTCTACAGGGGATTTAGGAATAGTGGGATTCAAACCTAGATTTCAAATGTTACACTAAGCTACTACTACCCCCCCCCCCACACACACACACTATCCAACCTTTCATCTTCTGAATTTGCAGTGCTTATCCTTACATGTAGTACAACAAGCATATCTGTAAGCGTAACTGCACTCACCTTCCCATTACAGTCTCTATTTTCCTCTCTGCTCAAAAGCTCATTTATCCTTTATGTTCCAGAAGATACTGGCTTCTACTGAGTAACCTACTTCCAATTCTAGATACGTGAAATAGCATCTCTCTCTCTCTCTTACCTCCTTCAAACTGCAGTATCCTTTCTCCCAACTTAACTATGCTGTTTTCTTATGGTCGCACTGGAGGCCTGAGGCTTCCTCACACACTTATGAAATACTTTCATTACTACCTCTACTGATTTATCTACATTAAAATACAATAATCAGCATACAACTAAACCTAGGCCCTCCTCCAGCCACCACCCCTCATTCCTCAAACTGCCACTTTACTTCTTATGCTAGCTCTTAATGGCAAATATACATAACCTAAGCAAAGGCAGGTGAACTTGCTATAGTCTCTGTTGCATTGTCACCTCCTTGAAGATCACCTCAGTAAGTATCACCTCCAGTTGGGGATATGTGTATATAGTTTTCACAACGCCCCTAATTCTGTCTCCATACCTTCTCCCATACAGTGTTGTATATATAAATTGCAGCATACTAAATCAAAGGCCTTTTTCAGATCAAACAGTATAATTCCAGCCCCTTTTCTCTCGTTACTCCCCCTTCAAATCTGTCTCATACAATCTAGAATCACCCATCAAATATCTACTACCCAGATACCTTTTATAAACCTAAAGTATCCTCTCTATGATACTCAATCCATCCTTGCCAATAAAATCTTTGCCAGAAACTAGATATCAGTGTTCACTGAGGATACCTGTCTTTAATTTCCCAGATCAGCACACTGCTGTCATTCTTTAGGTCAAATGATTACTCGTGTGTGTCCTCAGTGGTAACACAGTCTGACCTTGAAACAAACCCTGTATTTATCACCCGATGGAATTTTCCCTTCTTAAAAACTTTTCCTGTTATACCCTTCCTGCTGCACTTTTAGGCATTAGACACAACACTTTCTGTAACTTGCAAAGTGATAGCAATATTAATTAGATCACTGCAGCTAGAATACTTCTGAAGATACATCACTCCCCTATAGATATCTCCAAAACTGAAAATTGGCAGAAAAAATTATTTATTGGGAAAAACTATGTTAACTATAGTATTATACATTTAAAAGAACTACAAGAAAAAGTTAAGTAACCTGTCACCTATGCAACATTTGAACACCTCAAACAATCATGGGGGCTACCAGCTGCACATTTTTTGGAAATAGTTGACAATCAGGTCTGTGATTTCTGTTTATCCAGTTCAAAGCAGCAGGGACCTAGAGCCCATGCTAGCATTCTGTGGATGTAAAGCTGAAAAACTAACCCGTACATGACTCCATTTTATTACAAAACACTTACACGCATAATGCACACCTACAGGCAGTCAATAGGCTCACCATTTCACTTACAGCATGGCTCTTGGACCTGGGAATGCACAGTCTGCAGGGAAGGCTCTCCAACCAGGAACTGATCTAGAGAACCAAGTGCTGTGATGCAACAGCACCAACTATTGTTATGCAGTAGCACTGTTCACTTCTTAAATATTTAACGCATGTACAAGAAATGTCTGGATGGAGCAAGAATTGTTACCGCAGCACATAGATATTAAGCATATGCATTCACAAAATGTGTCATTTTACAATTCTCTTTCCAGAAAACTAATTTCTAAAACTCAGTTCAGTTTTATGTACTCTTAGAAAACTACGCAGACCATCTGGCACAGCTTGAAATAGCTGCATTCCAAACCCACTGGGACCATCTTGTGTACAAATGATATATATTCAAAAGGAAAACTGTGCCTCAGCAAAATCATTTTCTATTTTTTCAGAGATAAGTTGGAAGTATACTCTTTTACAACTCCCCTGTGGCTGAAAGCAATTCATAGGGGTGTACTAGGCTAATGGCCCTGGAGCCTTTACAAGTCTAACCCATAGAAGTGCCCTGGCATCGTGCCACCCAACATTAGGTCCCAGTGCCTCTACCAAGTAGAGCCACTGACGTTATCCCCGGGGTAAACTTTCTATTTTCCATCCACTCATCAAGATTTCTCTTGAAGAAGGCCAGTGAGGTGCTCTGCTTGACATGTATGGGAAGTCTATTCCAGATCATGGGCAGTCTCTAGGTTATGAACCTGTCCCTCCAGCATGTTCTGTTGACTGTGGTAATGAGGTTGAGGTCTCCGGAGCGTGTGGTGCGGAGGGATTGGGATTTCTTTAGATGTAGCATTTCTAACAGAGCTGCGTTAGATAAGGCCTTGCAAGTCAAGCAGAGATCGCCTCTTAGTAGACGATATGAGACAGAGAATAGCTACAGTTTTTTGAGTCTCTCCTTGTAGGACATGCGTTTACAGTCTAGGATCCTCTTTGTGAGGTAGTTTTGTGGCCTTTCCAGCTGTTGCATGTGTCTAGTGAGGTACATACCAAATGGGGCATTGTACTCGATGAGTGGTCTAATGAGGGAAGAGTAGAGAGAGAGATGATGACCTCTTTCTTCCTGGATGTAAAACCCTTGGTAATGAGATGTGCCACATAGAAGGGCTTTCTGACCACAGTGGCAATGTGGTGGTTGAAAGAGAGGTTGCTGTCAACCTGTGTCCCCAGATATCTTATAATGCCTTCAGTGTTCAGTGGGCTCCCATCGATGTAGTAATTAGTGGGAACTGAGTTTTTCCCAAAGGGGATGGCGACACATTTTTTGGCATTAAACTCAAGGCCATGGTTTCGACACCAGTCACTGGTCTCAGTGAGGCCTTTCTGTAGGATGTCTACATCACTTGGAGAGTTAATAATGGCTCCCAGCTTGCAGTTATCTGCAAACTTCGTCAACCAGAGTCCCTCTGTGTTGGCCAGAACTTCTGAGAAGTAGATGCCAAATAGGAGAGGACCCAGGACCAATCCCCGTGGGACTCCACTTGTGACAGGTTAGTAGTCTGACTTGGAGTCTGCTACTTTCACACTGTGGGTTCTATCGGGTCTATATTACAACTGCAAAAGTCTGAAACATCGAATACAGAATCATCAACACATATTACCCGAACAGCGAATACACCGAACACCCTAAACCGAAATTCAAAATCTCGAACTGCCATAGTTGTCCAACCCCACCGCGCGCTACATACTACCTACCCAAACAAAATAAATAAACCACATACATACACTAACCAAAACCCTACACTAAACCTTACATACATTACTTTCTATGGAATTACCTTAACCCGCACCCTAACCCTAAGGTCCGTAACTATCGCACACTATTACTATCTATGCACTTACCTTAACCTGCACCCTTAACACTAAGGTCCGTAACTATCGCACACTATTACTGTCTATGCATTTACCTTAACCTGCACCCTAACCCTAAAGTCCTTAACTATCGCACACTTACCTTACGGAGCTATACCACAGAAGGGCCAACCATGACGATTCGACATTTCGGATTTCGAGCTTCAAGATGATCTGTGTTTTCATGTTTCGACGTATATATGTCAATGTTTCAGTATTCGGGTAAGTGGACCTTCACAAATTTAATAGGGAACCAGTTCTATCTGTGATCCAATTTGCAACCCACCTAGTGATATAGGGGTTGATGCCTAGTTTTGTGAGTTTATCAATAATTCCTGAGTGGGGAATGGTATCAAGGGCCTTGGCCAGATCAAGGTAGGCTGTGTGAACTGCCTTGCCTCATCCACAGCTCTGGTGACTGACTCAACGAAGTCAACCAGGTTGAGCATGCAAGATCTACCTTTCACAAAACTACACTGCATGGGATCTAGAGTTTGGAGATTCCCCTATATCCTTGTTAATTAGGTCCATGACAATGTGCTCCATAGCTTTACATAGCAGACTCATCAGGCTAATGGTGTGATAATTCCCAGGGTCTGTAGTCACTCCCCCTTTATGGAGAGGGATGACTGTAGCAGTGCGCCATTCAGTAGGGATAAAGCCTGAGATGAGGCTGTTATTGAACAGGGCACACAGATGTGGTGCCAGTCCACTTTGTAGTTCATGTAGAACACATCCAGGGATATTGTCAGGTCCCACGGAAGGTGTATTCGTGGCCTTGGACAATGCAGCTTTAACTTGTGCTGCAGTAATGCTGGGTGCCTGGAATTCCTCTGGTATTGTGATTGGTCTTTTGTGGGGGGGTAAAGTTGGCACAGAATCTGTCAGCCAGTATGTTGGTAATATCTATTGGCACAGTATAGGAGGTACCATTGTGCAATAACTCAGAGCAAACCTGGGTACTGCCGTGGAGATTCTTGACATAATTATAAAAGGCTTTGTGGTTGTTTCTAGTGTCTGCCACAATTCTGCCTTCCTAGCTGGTTTTAGAGGTTTTGATGAGGGATCTCAACTTTTTGTTGAGGCTAATAAGGAAGTTTTTCCAGTCTTGAGACTTCACCTTTTCCTGCAACAGTTTCTTCCTTCTGTTCTAGAGTTTATTAATGGCAGGGGACCACCAGATTAGCTTCCTTTTTTTGGAGGAGAGCATCTTGGTTCTGTTGGGTATGGCTAGTTCCATGCACTTATGTACATGTTCGTACAGTGCACTGGTGTATGATTTGGCAGTCATGCATCTATTTTCCATTGACATGGGTGCCGTGAAGTTAGCCACCTTTTTTTTAGGAGCCCAAAGTCAGCTTTGGTGACGTTTTTCATGGTGTTTACCTTTGCGGGTGTGTGGGTGAGATGTGGATTTCCATGGTGATTAGTTTGTGGTCAGATCTAACCAAGGAGGAATTGACTGTTGGTGTATAGCAATGGTTGCCCATGTTAGTAATAACCAGGTCAAGGATGTTGCTTCCTCTAATGAGGGTAAGAATGAGCTGGTCCAGGTAATTGGAACTGATGAAGTCCAGGAAGCGTTGGGACAGTGTATTGGTGTATGAGTAGTTTTCCCAGTTGATGGAGGGGTAGTTGAAGTCATTTAGTATGAGAGTGTTGGGTTGAACCCTAACAATTTCCAGGGTGCTTAAGAACATGGATTGAGAGTCTTGAGACATGGCAGGGGACCTATAGCAGGCTACGATCTGAAATGCCATCTTCCCCAATGTTAGTTGTACCTGAAGTATCTCAGATGTGTTATGCTGGGCTACTAGTCAGGAGGTGTACACACCCTTTATGAATATGGAGACACCACCATCTTTGGAGCTTCGTTGTGCCCCTTTTCGGTCTAGTAGCAAGTCACTGAATTGGTAGCTCAGATACCAGGGACCACTGTACTAGTAACTGCAGGCTACTTGATCCTATTAATGGATTCATACTGTGTCTTTTTTAAGGAATTATCAACTTTATTAGACTCTCTTATAAAATTACTTACATGTGCATACCCCCATACATGGTGCACGTTATTACAACCCTAGTGGCAAACCAGGTTTCTATTCCTGATTTATAGTTTTTTTCATTATAAGGCTAGTAGCAGCCAAGACTAAAATTCACAAATTTCACATAGCTTTCTTTTTTTCTTCTTCTCACTTTGTTAATAGATACAATTTCATTCTATCATGCAAACAACAGGATCACTGTCATCACAGAGTTGGTACACTTTTATCTTACCCTGATGGGTATCCTGAGAAAGCCAACTTAAATCCTTGTCTCCCGATTATTTTTTTATAGAAGGGTCTGGTCCAGTCTCAAGGATTACACTTATGCCAGGCACTCTCTATACTGCTGTTCCTTTAAACAGGCCCAATACTACTATTGCATTCATGTAAATATTTATGTTCTTACCATACATTTAACTATAGACTATCTAGATATGAATAGTGTGATTCTCTTAAACAAATTCCCTATTCCCAACATACTTCACCTCATTTCCTTACTTCCATTCCCTTTCTTCTTTCCACACAGTTATTTACAACCCTCCCATGCAGATTATCCTCTGCTTTCCTGTTACTGCTGTTTTTCTTCAGGTTTCAACATACATTGTATAACTATTCTAATCTTCATATGCCAGCTCCTCTTTCCCTAATTCCCAAGTCCTTTTTTCTTTCAATCCACCTCTGCGACTTCTCAATAAATAGGGGTCCTCACCTCTTGACTTCTAACTGTTCTCCTTTATATACTTGATCTATTGTTCTGCTAATCATCTCTCCTGTGGACAGCGCATGCTTCTTCCATCTCTTAGCTATGGCCTTTTTTCCAGGTGTCATTATTAAACCTACAAGCGCCTTCACTTCCTCTTCCACTTTACATATCCTAAGAGAAATGGCTTTTTGTAATTTCCCCAATTTGAGGAAACAGTTCTCGTAATATCTTCTGTAACTCTTTCTTAAATGAGGACAGTTTAGCACAGATAAAAACATATGCCCACATATATCTCTGCACTTGACATTCCAACACTCCTCACTCACCCCAAGGTACATCTCGACTAATTTTGTATGGGTATAACAATATTTATATTAGCATTTCCATGCAAAGATCCTATAATTATGTGCCTCACTTATGTATCTTGAAAACCTTAATATTTGCCGACACTCTTTCCTCTCTTTGTTTTCCTTGCTCATCCTTGGAGTTCAGTACCTCATTTATCCACTTGTTTCCTAGTCTCAACAACCCTTTCATCATTTTACCTTCTATCTTCAATATGTTGTACCATTTCAGGTACTTCTTTCTGATTCCCCCTTTTTATTAATCTTACTCCATTTTGCTTGTAACTCCCCTGTATTCCCATTCCAACCTTTCATCTAAATGAAAATCTTTTTGGAGCTCACCCCACTCCTTTATTCTATTCCCCTCTGTTATTTGGTTCCAATACTTCACTTTGTCCTGCCTTCTTTTCCATTTCCAAAGCACGGCTTCCCTCTCCCCATTTGCCTTTGTTCCCCTGTAGGCATCAAT
This sequence comes from Protopterus annectens, assembly GCF_019279795.1. Classification (NCBI taxonomy): domain Eukaryota; kingdom Metazoa; phylum Chordata; order Ceratodontiformes; family Protopteridae; genus Protopterus; species Protopterus annectens. The sequence goes on along the minus strand of NC_056726.1, from coordinate 517,219,804 downwards.
TTGTCTCTCCATATCTTCCATTTGTAATTCTTAATGTTAAATAGTTTTTGGAGTCCCCACATCCACACTAACCTCAACTTTTCTTCTGGAAACCTCACAAGTTATTTCTAAGATGCCTCTTCTTATTCTTTAATCTTCTTCCTTTTCCCAGATCATATCCTTCCATTCTGTTCTGTGGAATAAATCTACTAGCCTTAATACGTTCGCTATCATAATTACTTACAACTCTGTTTTAAGGTCCAAGGTGCCTAACCCATCTTCTTCTACCGGCCTTATCAGCTCTTGCCATGCAATCCTTGGCTTGCCTCCCTCCCAAATATATCCCTTCTGCAGCTGTTTTGTTTTCTTCAGAAAACAATTGTGTGGCATTTCCCAGGAAACTTGTCCTGCATAAAGAAACTGTTCCACTACACATTTTCAGTAGTTAAATTCTCTGCTCAATCTCCATCACTATTCCTTTCTATGTCTGTAGTTGGACCCTTATTTTCCCATGTATCATACTACATGTGGTTCTTAGTGATTTTCCTCCCCCCTCATTCAACCAGATTCCTGAGTATGTAATTTCTGTCATCCACATTCCCTCTTTTTTGTGACCTTTCCTTATTCTTATTGCTAGAGATTGTGACTGATTTATCTTGTATCCTGTGACCTGTCCAAAGCTTTCTACTGTCTCCCAAAGCATCTTCTGATCCTCCATTAAGTCTATTATAGTTACCAGGACATCATCCATGCACAACTACTTCCTCCAATTGGTACCCTCTCATTCTGAATTTCGTAGCTATATATACACACACACATATATATATATATATATATATATATATATATATATATATATATATATACATATATATATATAGAGAGAGATAGATAGAAACTGTGTCTTTCTGAACAACAGAAAGGGAATGATTATTTAGATGAATGGCATGCACATATAAATTCTTCATGCTTCACAGTGGAGATTACATTACAACCAAACAAAATATTTCACAACATCTTACCTCAAAATGTGATATTAGAGATTCTGCCTTAATATCAGGCTACAGTACCCCATCCCTTTTAGTTACTTTTTGCCTACATTTACCCCTTCTAACTCTCTGCCAGAAGACATTACACATTGCTGGTTCAGATCAACAATCAACACAACCATCTTTAGGAACTTTTCCAAGGCAAACCTCCTTGGGCTAGACAACAATGTCTTGAGATAGATCAACAGTCCCCCACTCCTTGATGACTCCATCACAAACACCACCACGTATAGTCAAAGTTTACAATTCCTTCTTAACTCATGCATAAAAGCTCAAGTTCCTATTCAAAACAAATACAATGCCAAGTTTAGAAATAAACCCAGTTTGGTAAAGCTCAAGTATAAACAAACTCTAAGAATAAAAGGAAAAAACTCACAGCCCTAATGAACAGAACAAAAGCTCATTGTGTTATAATCAACCTCAAAAGAATTAACAAAGAACTCAGGAGCAAGAGCAAATCCTGAAGATTTAATTATGAACTAAAAATACTTACAGTGAATGATAACTATACGGCACTCTAGCCATGGAAAGAACCTCAGAAATAATACCCAGTAGTGTACCACTTTTATCTCTAATACCATAACTAAATTAAACCGTGAGGATATAAACAACATTCGTGCAGACAAATTCTTCTTCAGCTTCTCCATCAGTCACATCCAAACTTCCAAACAAAGTATCCAGTCTATACCCCCACCAAGTAATTAACCTTTAATAGCTACTAAAAGCACTCTACAAGACCAAACATATGTGCGTTACAGGTCGAGATAATATGATGGACTGTTTCTTGGTCAGTATAAAACACCATTTATCAGACCTCCTCTTTAAATTATACAAACATATCCTCTCCACTGGATAAGTACAGGAAGCCTGGAAAACAGCTGTAGTAGTTCTCCTGACATAAGGAGGCCCCTCTCAGGACCCTGGCAACCATAGACCTATCAGCCTCACTAGCATTACTTGCAAGGTAATGGAATGCATCATCATGAACCTCATAAACAGAATGGTCCTAGACACTAATAAATTTGGTTATGTAAAAAGACAAAGCGTGCCTATTAAATCTTCAACTTCTTTAGAAGAGTCACAGAAGCACCAGATGAGGGTAACATCATGCATGCAGCTTACCTCAATTTAGCAAAAGCTTTTGACATTATATCCCACTCTGGCATCATCAACAAACTGGTCAAAAATGTAAATAACCTGTTGAATTGCCAGCTGGCTTAGTGACAAAGACCACTCAATTAGAATTAATGACATACTATCCTCTAAAAGACTTGTTACCAGTGGTATTCCTCAGTGTTCTGTTGTGGGACCACTTCTACACGTCTACTGCGCTGATGTCAAATCTGACATTCAAGGCCTCTGACTGACAAAGTACAAAAGCAACTGCAAGCATGGGGCCACTGTCAACTCCTCTGAGGCCACTCAGGTCCTCCAACAAAGCCTAACTCAGACAAATGTCTGTAGTCAGGATCATGGCTAAAGCTGAACACCAAAAAATGTAGCACCATACAGGTCAGAAGCAGGAGCTCTTGCACATCTACCACATAAGACACCCCTCCGTCAAGCAGACGCTGCCATTGCAGATGTATGCAGCTTTATGGATAACAAACTCTTGTTGGGCCACTATATATCGTCAGTAATTAATAAAGTCATGTCTTACTCAAGTGATTACTAAGGGTATCTCCTCTTGGTCAAAAGAGGGCATTTTCCCCTCCATTCATCACTCATCAAGCCAAACCTACAATGCACTGCAATACACATGTCCTAACACATAACCCATGGTGGAAAAACTCCAGTTCTCCTCACTAAAAATCTGAGATATTAGCTTCTGGAATTATTGAGAGCATCAAAAAGCTCTCTGCATCACTCTTCTGTCTTCTACACATTTTTATGAGATGACCAGTGCTTGGCCCACCAAGCTATAAATGATCGATTCTTGTTTGATATACTAAACTAGAACAAGCAACCTAAATCTATACTGCAACATAAACAGGACTTGTTGCCATGAAATATATCTCTACCAATGAATTCCCCATTACTGGCCATCCTTCTGTATTCCATAGTACCAGAATACAAAAGCGACCACCCCCTTTCAATCTATCTTGCTGTTTTAAAAATAGCGACTCTCCACTAAAACCTAACTTTTTAGACATGTAAAACTTAAGTTACATACTTTCACATCTAACTCCTCTAGTGCACACTGCAGTGTTTTGGATAAACCATTTTTTTCATCTTACCTTTCAGCATCCCTGTGACTAGCACCTGCTTTAAATCCTGCTGGAAAGCACTAGGAAGTCTTAAACTGATACAAGCACTCAACTCTCCTTGTTAATAAGGAGAAATTAATCGTAGGCACAAAACAGCCTATAATTGCAAAATACCTTGCTAAGGTAAGGGAAAACAGCTCTTGTACTTTACAAAAAAAAAAAAGCACCAAACCAGGCATGTTCAAGGGTCAGCTTCCAGTGATTTCTCCTGTCCACCTGGTGAATCTGGGCATACTGGGGCAATGCAGCATTTGCCTCATGTACACAGACAGCCCTCTCCTCCTACCACCCAACACTACAACTTGCGAGAGATGCATTTACATAGCCAAACTGGAAGCAAAGCTCTCCACCCAAGATTGTGCTAGACAGTCAAGAGGACAAGGTTAACACCCACACTACACCTCAAGCAACACATAGCCCTTCTAAACCCACACCACCAACACCCATAAATAGCAACACTAAACCCACATATGTGGAGGCCCTTAACAGTAACATGCCCAGGCAACAAGGACCTCCGAAGCTGAAAAGCAAACAAACACCAATCACAACCAAAGTGTCACATAGCTCACAACACCAGTGTGCCACCCAACAACAGCCCCTAAGGCAAGACAACGTACCCAACACGTACGTCATAGGTGACTCTATTATCAGGCACACTGATGTCCCACTCACCAGGCTGAACAAGGAGAAAATTACAGTCAGCTGCCTGTCAGGTGCCAGGATCCACCACATAAAGCATGCAATCAAGTCACTCTATAACAAGTGCAAATATGACTCTGTCATTGTCCATGCTGGAGTGAATGACTTGAGACATACGTCCCTGGACTACATGAAAAGAGACATGGAAGAGCTCTCGGATCATGTGGCCCAGGCAGGTATTACCCTATCCCCGAGTAGCATCCTGCCTTCGCCCAGAATGGTACCACAGTACAAGGACAAAATGACTGATTTGAACAATTGGCTACACTTCTGGTGTCATTCAAAGGGGATCCAGTATCCGTCTGCCTGGGACGACATGATTGACAGACCACGATGCTTTGCCAGAGATGGTCTGCACCTGTCAGCCCCGGGATTCAGGTTACTGGCTAAGGCTTCTGCCACCCCTATAGTGCCTTTTTTAGGCAAAGTTCAAAGGACAAAACCAGCACCATAACAGGTACAAGCATGCAAAATCTGAAGGTAATGTTACTTAATGCCAGAAGTCTAAACCTCAAAATGCACTCTCGAGGTGAGAACATTGATATCTGTGCAGTAACTGAGACCTGGTTCAAGGCTCCAGAGAGCACCCCTCCAATACAAGGCTACAACTCTTACCACACTTTTCGTCCACCAAACCAGGACCGAAACACTAAAGGTGGAGGAGTGTCCATATTCACCAAGGATATTGACAACACCAGGCTAGTTGCCCAACACAATGCGTCTGAAATTCTCCAGGTGCAACTAACACTAGGTAAGACTGCAATCCAAATTTTAGCTTGCTACAGATCCCCCACCATGCCTCAAGATTCTCACTACACCTTTCTAAACATACTGGAAAATATTAAGATACAACCAAACACCCTAATACTGGGTGATTTCAACTACCCTGCCATTAACTGGGAAAACTACTCATGTACCAACACCTTTGACCAACGGTTCTTGGAATTCATAAATTCCAACGCCCTGGATCAACTAATCCTTAGTCCCACCAGGGGCTCCAATATCCTAGACCTGGTCATTACCAACATGGGAAATCGATGCTCCACACCTATGGTCACCCCCTTGTTGGTCAGGTCTGACCATAAGCTAATCACCCTTGACATCCACATCCCACCCCCACCCCCCCAGTAAGGAAACCTCCGTAAAAATTTCTCCAAAGCCAACTCCATGCTACGTAAGTCAGAAGTGACAAACTTCATGACACCCATGCAGACGGGAACTGAAAGTTCGACTGCTGAATCCTACACTAAGGCACTGTACGAGCACATCCACTTGTACATGAATCATGCCATCCCCAATAGAACCAAGACGCTCTCCTCCAAAAAAAGGAAGCCAGTCTGGTGGTCCCTTGCATAAACAAACTTTACAACAAAAGGAAGAAACTGTTGCAGAAAAGAAGAAAATCCCGGGATGCAAAAAACTCCCTTACCAGCCTCAGTAAGAAGCTGAGATCCCTCATAAAATCCTCCAAAGCTAGTTACGAAAATAAAATTGCCAAAGATTCCAAAAACAACCACAAGGCATTCTATAGCTATGTCAAGAATCTAAATGGCAATGCTCAGATCTGCTCTGAGCTACAACAGAATGGCATTAAATATACTGATCCCAAGCATATTGCCAATATCCTAGCAGATCGATTCAGTGCAAACGTCACCCCCTCTCTCCCCCTAAAGGGCCCATCTCAATAATGAAAGATTGCAAACTTCCTGTAAAAACAGCCACACAGGTAAAAAACGCTCTCTCCAAAGCTAAGAATACAGCATCCATGGGACCAGACGACATCCCAGGCTGTGTACTACATGAACTACAAAATTAACTGGCACCTCACCTAAGTGTCATATTTAATCATAGCCTCACCTCAGGCTTCGTGCCCACTGAGTGGTGCACAGCTACAGTTATCCCACTCCATAAGGGGGGATCCACCTTGGATCCTGGGAACTACTGCAACATCAGTCTGACGAGCCTGATCTGCAAGGCCATGGAACGTATTATCATGGAACTTATAAACAAAGACATTGGCAACCTTCAAACACTGGACCCCACGCAGTTTGGGTTCATGAAGGGCCGATCTTGTCTCCTGAACCTGACTGACTTCTTCGAATCAGTCTCCAGAGCCGTGGACAAGGGTAAGGTGGTCCACACAGAATATCTGGGTCTCGCCAAGGCCTTCTACACCATCCCCCACTCTGGAATCATAGATAAACTTACTAAACTGGGCATTAATCCCTGCATCACTTGATGGGTTGCCAACTGGCTTACTGACAGAACCCACATTGTAAAAGTAGCCGACTCCAAATCCAGCTCCAGACAAGTTACAAGTGGAGTACCTCAGGGTTCAGTCCTGGGACCGCTCTTGTTTGGCATCTACTTCTCTGAAGTACAGGCCAAAACTAAGGGACTCTAGCTAACAAAATTCGCAGATGACTGCAAACTGGGAGCCATTATTGAATCCCCAAATGATGTGGATATTCTACAAAAGGGCCTTATAGAAACAGATGCTTAGTGCCAGAGCCATGGGCTCACGCTAAATGCTAAGAAATGTATAGTTATCCCCTTTGGGAAAAAACATGTACCTGTGATTTACCACATATGTGGCAGTACACCAAACACCGAAAGTGTGATAAGAGACTTTGGGACATAGATGGACAGTGGTTTCACCTTCGATAACCACATTGCCACAACAGTCAGGAAATCCTTCTATGTGGCACACCTCATCACTATGGGCTTTTCATCCAGAAAAAAGGAGGTCATTGTCCCACTGTACTCATCACTCATTAGTCCCATTATAGAATACAACGCCCCATTTGGTATGTACCTCTCAAGGCATCTGCAACAACTGGAAAGGCCACAGAAATACCTCACTAAAAGAATCACAGGCCTAAAGCAGATGCCCTACGCTGACCGTCTAAAAATGCTTCAACTATACTCTGTCGCATATCATCTGCTCAGCTTAACAAACAAGGCCATGTCAAACCCAGAACTGTTGGACATGCTACACTTAAAGAAATCCCAGTCCCTCAGAGACACACGCTCCAGGGATCTAAACCTTGTCATCACAATGAACAAAACATGCTGGAGGGATAGGTTCCTGACCCAGAGACTCCCCAGACTCTGGAATAGACTGCCCATACATGTCAAGTAGAGCGCCTCTTCAAAAGGAACCTTGATGATTGATTGGAAGACATGAAATTCACCCTGGGAAATCACATCAGTCGCCCTGCTAGACAGGGTCCAGGGAAGCAAATACTGTGGGAAGAAATAGCCAGGGAATTGTTATGGCTGGGCTTGTATAGGCCCTAGGGCCGATAGTCTAGTACCAGCCTATGAACCTATGAACTTCTGGAATAAATTCCCTGTTTCTGTAAAGCAAAGCACATCCAAACCCTATTTCCAAATCCACCTTTAAAAAATGTATGATAAATCACATATTTATGTGAGGCTTACTCCCTCTATCCTCTATGGACAAAAGGCATAACTAGTTGGGTGTACCAGTGGGATTACAGTAGACAGACCTCAAAAAGCATAACCCATTAACAACCTATGAACCTATTCTTTAAAACAAGTAATTATTTTATATCCTTAACTGCTATGTTACTGGTTAATTTCTCCTTCCAAACAACAAAACAGTGTTGAAATGGAAGGTGTTAAAACTAATATGATACTTTGGCCAATAAGATAGGAATTTAATTTATTTTATTATTTTATTTCAATTGCTTCAATTGGACTTCAACCCCTGAATAAATGTTGTTCAATCTTATTCCAGGAATAAATGAGCATTTTTTTTCTTTTTACTGTTTACAATAAAGTTTCTAAGTTTAAAATATAACGCACTATAAGAGAAATATGATAGAAAGGTAAACCGCAGCAGAATATGCTAATGCAATGTACAGATGAAAAAAAAGAATAATAAAGGGGGTTTGGTGGGGTGGAGAGTCACAGATGAAACAAAACAAGAACATAAAGGAGGAGGAAAGTCAAAAAGCAGTCTGGTTGAAAGTGGATTAAGAAAGAAGAGTTACACTAGCAGAGGGAACAGAAAGTTGTGCGCGCGGAATAATGGATAAAGCAAAAACAAAAGGCATAGGAAACAACAGAGGGAATGATCTATAAAAGCTTTATGAAAAAGGTTAGAAGGACTCAACAACACTAAAATAAGAAATGAACATAACTTAGGCACTGGACATGAGAGCAGAACAAACTGTTAAGTCATGGCATATTAAAATAACATAGTAAGCCCCTAAGTAAACTCTGTAAGTGTACCTCAGAGCGTAAAGTTCTACTACACAGAAGATTAAAAGAACTACAGGGACTTTAACTAATATATTAGGTGAAGAGGATACTAACTGATAGAGAAAGGTCTAAACTTATTTTAAACCTAATCTGATTACACAAAATAGTTCAACTGTTTAAAAAAGTGAAATTATACCAATATTTAAACTTCCATGTAAAGTTAGTGCAAAAGTCTCTGAATAAATGGGTGAGGTTCAAATAAGGATGTTAAAACAATGAGTAAAGTAGAGAGTGTATCTTGAAACCCCATGGCAGAAATACAGAGGGCATAAAAACAATGCATTTTTCATACTGAAAGAAATTTAAATCAAACAGAATATATATATATATATATATATATATATATATATATATATATATATATATATATATATATGACCAATGAAATATTGAACACTGAGAAGGGACATTATTGGGACAATGTAAATTAAAGACATAAGGTATGAATGGGGAATCATTAATAAAATGAAAAACATAAAGTAAACTAGCCAAATGTGTGAGTAGGATGAAAGTAATTACAGCCAGGATGCACAGGAAGGTAGGCAACAAAGTAAGGAAATATAAAAGGAGTTATTGCAAACAGGATAAAAAGATATGGCAACACAGGAAAAAAATCAGGAGTCAATAAATAAAGGGGACAAAGAAAAAATAGGCAAAGTACAAGGCACTATAAGATTAAAAATAAAGGAAGGAACAGGGTTCTAGCTAGGTAAGCAGGACCGAGGCAGGAAGCAGAGAGAAGTGACAAGGGAATCAGGGATAGAGGCAGAGATGCAAGGGGGTGGTAGGAGGTAAAAATTGTCAGAGTGCTAACATGGAATATGGGAGGTGTGCCCAGTCAAATAAGGAAGAGTTGGTTGATGGGGAATTTGAAGAGACAGAGAAAGGAACATATTCAGAGACATACAATAGGACAAGATATTGCACGAATTCTGAAAAATAAAATGATGGTAAAATAACTTATCATACTGAGGACAATGGTCTACCCAATAGCAGAAGTGCAACTTACAAGAATGAGAAGAAGAAAGGGAGTAATTCTTCCAGCTTAGTGTGACTAAACTAGGATATTGTTATCATAAAGTAGTCAAATTTGTGACAAATCAACCCTCAAGAACTCATCACTGTATCTCGCTATGCCAACTCAACTGGCTCGAACATCCTCTCTTATTAATTTATAACCAGCTAGCAATAACTCACTTCATCATGGTCCATTCAGAAAACTACCCTTCTATCAGTAATCTAGTTCAACCCTACGCTAGTAACAGACCCTTAAGGTCCTCCAACAAATTACTGCTGAAGGTCAGTAAGTCTTATAATTGTCACAGGGATTCTCTCTACTCACACGAAGTGGCCAAAACTTGGAATGACATACCCCAAAATATTCTCAATACTAGCAATACCTCTAAATTTAAACAACTACTCGGGGCACAATTCATGAACTCTGCTCCTGTACCAAATCTGACTAAAAACTTATAAAGAACTTCCTCTGTCCCCTCACTACACTCTGCCTATTATTCCCCCGGGCTATTACTACCTCTCCCCCTTTTCCTCTTACTCCTCTATGTCACACCAACACTTGTTTATCTATACTACCCCTTCATCTTTTTTTTTTTCCCTTCTCACTCCCTCTGCTGGTCGCAAAGTTCATCATAACTTCCTCCTTTAATTCCCTCCTCACCCTATTACATACTCTAGCTCAGGGGTCTGCAACCTTCACTATCAAAAGAGCCATTTTTGGCCCCTCTCCCATCAAATAAAATTCATTGGGAGCGACAAATAAGACCAATATTTAAAATCCATCTCTATTTTTGTTCTTTTGTTGGGATTGCTTGATGTGTATATGTGTGTGTGTGTTATATCTCTCAACCTCTTAGAACAAGAAATCTGGACAAAGCCATAAATAATGAAGCACAAAGTCCCAAAAATAGGGACACTTTTTAAATACTGCTCTTACAAACTAAGAAAGTTGATAGAATAACAGATTTTGCATTAGCATTAATTTTCTGAAGGGTATGAAGTCAAACTCAAATGTCTGCCTAATTTTTCTGACTTCAGCCCTCAATGATTTGCCAGAGAACCTCAATTTTATGAGAAACGGACCAAAAATATGAGGGCAAAAGTCAGGACGTTCTGCAAAAATATGCACAGCTGAGAGGTAACCGTGTGTGTGTGTGTGTGTGTGTGTGTGTGTGTGTGTGTGTGTGTGTGTGTGTGTGTGTGTGTGTGTGTGTGCGTGTGTGCGTGTGGAAAATGCATGTTAACAGAAACCATGTTATTCTAGCAAGTTTCTAAGTTTATAAGAGCAATATTTAAAGTCTGTCCCTATTTTTGTTCCTTTGTTCCCCTTTATTTGTGGCTCTGTCCAGATTTGTTGTGGTAAGAGATTGAGAGATATGACAGGTACAGAAACCTTTTAGGAGATGTTGTTGCTGCTAGAGGATCGCTCGATCACTCTTAGTGTGTGTGGAATACATGGCAACCGAAACAGTGTTATTCTAGCAAGTTTCCAAGTTTATAAGAGCAATATTTAAAGTCTGTCGCTCGATCACTCTCAGTGTGTGTGTGTGTGTGTGTGTGTGTGTGTGTGTGTGTTGTGCGGTAAAGTGGCCATTATTTTTCAAAGCTACACGAAGCCACTGCAGAGGGGTGGAAAAGCCACATGCGGCTCCAGAGCCGCAGGTTGCAGACCCCTGCTCTAGCTCAAACTTGCATTCTATATGAATTTGTTAGTGCACTCTCATGTAATATATCTAATCATTTTTCACATAATTTACACCAAATGTTCTCTACTAATCACCTGTTATGTCTGTACACTAACATCACTAGTAGACTTTATGTATGTTAATGTTCTATTAAATCTATGTACGTTGACACTATAGTCTGTATTCCTTACAAATCTCATCATATTATCTATATATAAACTGTATCACATTCATTGTTTTGTGAATCACTGTAACTGTGGAGCTTTTCTCCACGGGCCTCCGCTGAAAATGGGCTAGACAAAGCCCAGTCAGACACTCCGAGCAAACAAATGAAAATAAATAAATAAATAAAATGATTGTGGAGCAACTAGCAACTAGGGAGCTGAAGGAGCCAACAAACACAGGTGGGAATGCTGCCAGCTTACCCATCCTGGGGAAGGTTGCTGACATTACCACTATTGCATTGACAGGGAACAGTACAAAAGGACATAAGTTTGTGGCATGTGATTGGCTGCAAAAAGCAGTGCTCATCATGGTAACTGGAGACTAAAGCAAGTGCAAAAGCATCCACTGATCGTTGGCTGGTACTGTGCTCCCACACTCCAGCAGCATGCACGCCAGGTCCTTAAAAGATGAGGTAGGTCTTTGTTAAAAATAAGCCCCTTACTTAAAGATGAAGCCATATAAATGATTCATTTTCATTTCCTCTGCTCAGCGACAGATGAGTTCTGACTTGTAAAGCAATGAGGCTTAGGCTGAGGGGATGAAATCAGACTGTCAGGCTGTTGTGACAAAGCAGGCTTAGAGAAGAGCAAAGGGGAATAAACAGGTCTATATTACCATGTCGACAGGGCTGTTCATCTTACGCCCGTATATCAACACATGTACACCGAATTACCTAAATGTCAAACGGCCATAAAAGCAATTTTTTCCCAGGGGAAAAAAAAAAATCTCTGGGCCGTTGTTGGGAATTTGCTGTTTCCTCCATTGTAGTGTGATCTCGGAGTTGGTATATTTAAGTAGGGGTGTATGGGGGGTGAAGCCCCCCACTTCATTGTGTCTGTCAGTTTGTTTTGTTTTTTGTTGGCCCAGAGATTTTTTTCCCTGGAAAAAAAATCACTTTTGTGGCCGTTCGACATTTAGGTATTTCTGTATACATGTGTCGATGTAAGGGCGCACGATGAACAGCCCTGCTGACATGAGAATATAGACCCGACTAAACATGCTTCATGGCTTCATGAATGACTGGCATTCTGGTGGGCTGCCACACTAGCCACTGGTGGCCAAATAGCCATTGTAATGGGAGAATGGACTCAAAACCTATAAAAGGTGTGGCTAATGGTTAATAGTGGTAAAGTAGAAAGTATACATATATGTTTGTGTGTGTGTGTGTGTGTGTGTGTGTGTGTGTGTGTGTGTGTGTGTGTGTGTGTGTGTGTGTGTGTATGTGTATTATAGATATATATATATATATATATATATATATATATATATCTATATATATATATATATATATATATATATATATGGGTTCATGTTAGATCAACGAAACTCCACATCCCCGATGACTGGATCATCGAGACAAGATTGCCGATACCACACATCCCCGACAATGGTGAGTAGTGCGGAATGGGATGTATCTCCATTTCCACGATGTGGTGCGATCTCAGAGTTGGCATATTTAACTAGTGGGGGTGTGGGGTGCAGGGGGCGCATATCTGTTTATTTTTTAAGTGTATTACAGACACGGGAATAGATTCCATTCTGTAATACATATACTTACCTTTGTTGGGGATGTGTAGCGTCGGCAATCTCATCTCGGTGATCTGGTTGTCGGGGATGTGTGTGAATATATATATATATATATATATATATATATATATATATATATATATATATATATATATAGATATATAGATATATACACACACACACATATATATATATATATATATATATATATATATATATATATATATATGCTGTATAGGGAGCATTTACAGTGAATAAATTAGAAGAACTGGTAGCAACTATGGATAACTGGTGGTCTATGCTTTTTATAGATAAAGTGGAAAGTTTGAGATAAAGACAGCTGAGGCTCTTACTCAAAACAAAAGTCATGTGATCCTGTAGAATGGCACTTTTTCTATAAAGATGCTGACAGGGAAAGTAACTGAGATGGACTAAGGCACTTTACCATTGGTCAAGTATAAAATGATTGACACAGCAGGTGTTTTCACTGAGGTTATTTTTAATGGTTAATGAAATACTGGCAAGAATAGTAAGGCACACGTTGAATCAGACAGAAGTAAGTATAAGTAAGGTTAAAGTTTTTTTTCCTCTCTCTGTTTTTTCATGTTTTGATAGTTGATGTAGAAGGGCACAGGGGTGGCACTACAAGAACTTTGAAAGTTCCAAGGAAATCAGGATTACAGTGTAAGATGAGCAAAATGTTACCTTCAAGGATGGCTGAAGGGCAAGAAAAGGGTGAGTGGTCTGCTAGGGAATGAAAACAAAAAAGGAGTAAAATACTTAGGCTTGAGAGTGAGGGGTATCAAAGACAAGATCAAGACTAAAGAAAGCAGAGAAAGACATATGTACTTGGAGTGGTAACGTGAGGCAGGCACACTGACAATCTATTAATATAAGCAAAGACAATGGTGGCATCCTCAATACTCTACAGTTTTGGAAAATGTTTAGAAGGCTGGAAAGATATTGAACTTGAAGGGCTGCAAAAAGTATGTGACGGCTTTACAAGTAAAGGATAAAGTTTTCATAGGACAGGGCAAAGGCACAAACATCTGGGAGAAGATTCGTGGAGGAGAAAGGGACCACTGGATAAGAAGTGCAATGGCTTACTTCATAGTTCATATGTGATTACTAGGCTTATGACCGCAGGGGCCTATTTAAGCCTAGCTGTCTCTCCCAAAGGGTTAGAATCAAACTCTATACCTTGTGTATCAAAGCTAAACAACTTAACCATTAGACCAACCCCAACCGTAAAAATGTTGATACTAAGGAGCCTTACTTTCATGGAGACATCAGTTTCTCTTGATTTGAACCCTGAAACCATGGCATTACCATGAAACATTGACATGATTAACAGTGTCTGCCCCCTCAACATTGACCTACAAATGATATACACACACACATATATATATATATATATATATATATATATATATATATATTACATATATATATATGTGTGTGTGTGTGTGTGTGTGGAATTTATCATGTGTCATTGCTTCAGAAGGTGAGAAAGGAAGCAACTAATATGGAACTACAACTGAGGAATATCTTAGTGGAGGGTTGGTCTGTAGGAGAACAGATGGGGGCATAGGGGCTGGCACAGTGAAAGCAAAAGGAGATGGAAGGAGATACAAACAGTAGAAAGAATGGGGGATTGGAAGACTAAAATACATAGGGTAAGTGGTAGACAGAAAGTAAAACAAGAAGTGTTTAAGGAATGCAGACAAGAAAGTGGGTTAGGGGAAGGTATGAAGGTTGTAGTATGCGGTGCTATAAGAAGAAAAAAGGAATGATGAGTGAAAACAAATAAAAGGCAACCTTTTTTGCCAGGGTTCATGCTGAACTGGGTGGAAGTCATACTCCTGCAGCAGTGTAGCTGCCCCCACCTGTTGGCACTTGTTTTAATGCAGCTCAATCGGGTTTAACCTTTCTGAGCTGCTGTCACCAACCTTCTCCAAACTTATGATTGCTGTGCTTCTGCTGGAAGTGACTGAATCATGGAAGTTGTTACTGTTGCTTGGAGAGGCAGGCTTAAGCTTGGGTAATTTCCTATCCCATGTACACCCTGTAACTTCTAAGGGGTTGGTGTGCAATAGACTATGCAATTCCTGCACCCATGCCTCTAGATACATGTAACATGATCAAACTCTACCCATGTCTGACAGCAATTGTGTGTAATCTCCGGTTACCTCAAGATTCTAATCTGAGTCATGTTCAGGGCTTTATTCCTCTGTGTCAGTGGAACAACCTAAAAGGAAGGTAAGTTAAAAGAAGATAGCCACTTTCAAAAATAGGATGGGTGGAAAAGATAGATAGGAGGAATGGCAGACAGAGAAAATGTAGACAATAGGTACACAACACACATACTCAGATCACTCCACAGCAAGTACAAGTATGACTCTGTCACTGTACATGTGGGTGTGAATGACCTGAGATGCACCTCCATGGACTACATGAAAAGAGACAGGGAGGAGTTCTCAGATTATGTGGCTTAGGCAGGTATGACCCTAGCCCTAAGCAGCATCCTACCATCGCCCAGAATGATACCGCAATACAAGCAGAAAATGATTGACTTTAACAATTGGCTAAGTTTCTAGTGTCATTCTAAGGGGATCCAGTATCTGTCTGCTTGGAATGACATGACTGACAGACCTCGATGCTTTGCCAGAGGTGGCCTGCATCTGTCACCCCTGGGTTTCCAGTTACTGGCTAAGGCTCTTGCCACCCCTAGAGTGCCGTTTTTAGGTGATGTTCCAAAGACCAAATTACCACTGTAACAGCTATAAATAAATGCAATCTGAGGGCCATGCTGCCAATGCTAGAAGTCTAAACCTCAAGATGCACTTGTTCGAAGCACTCCTCAAAATGGAGAACATCGGCAATTGTGCTGTAACGGAGACCTGGTTTAAAGCAGCAGAAAGCACCCCTGTGCCACCAGGCTATAACTCATTCCACACCATTCGGCCCCAGAACATGGACCGAAGCTCCAAAGACAGTGGCGTCTTCATATTCATAAAGGATATGCACACCTCCAGACTAGTAGCCCAGCATAACGTATCTGAGATACTTCAGGTACAACTAACACTGGGTAAAATGGTGATTCAGGTCATAGCCTGCTATAGATCCCCAACCATGTCCCAAGATTCTCACTCCATGTTCCTAAGCACCCTGAAAACTATTAGGGTCCAACCCAACACTCTCACAGTAGGTGACTTCAAGTACCCCTCCATCAACTGGGAAAACTACTCACACACCAATACACTGTCCCAACACTTCCTGGAATTCATCAATTCGAATGCCCTGGGCCAGCTCAGTCTTACCCCCACTAGAGGAAGCAACATCATTGATCTGGTTATTACAAACATGGGCAACCGTTGCTCTACACCAATAGTCAATAGTCAATTCCTCACTGGTTAGATCCAACCACAAACTAATCACCATGGAAATTCACATCTCACCCACACCCCCTGCAAAGGTAACCACCATGAAAAACTTCACCAAAGCTGACTTTGGGCTCCAAAAAACAGAGGTGGCTAACTTCACGGTACCCATGTCAATGGAAGACAGATGCATGACTGCCGAATCATACACCAATGCACTGTACAAACACGTACATGAATGCATGGAACTAGCCATACCCAACAGAACCAAGACGCTCTCCTCCAAAAAAGGAAGCCAATGTGGTGGTCCCCTGCCATTCAAAAACTATAAAACAGAAGGAAGAAACTGTCGCAGAAAAAGGTGAAGTCCCAAGACTGGAAAAACTCCCTTATTAGCCTCAACAAAAAGTTGAGATCCCTCATCAAAACATCTAAAGCCAGCAATGAAGACAGAATTGTGCCAATAAAAACACCACAAAGCCTTCTATAGTTATATCAAGAATCTCCATGACAATACCCAGGATTGCTCTGAGTTACTGCATAATGGTACCTCCTATACTGAGTCAACAGATATTGCCAACATACTGGCTGAGAAATTCAGTGCCAATGTTACCACCCCCAAAGGACCAATCACAATACCGGACTAATGCCAGGCAACCAGCATTACTGCAGCACAGTTTAAAGCTGCATTGTCCAAAGCCAAGAATACAGCTTCCATGGGACACAACAACATCCCTGGATGTGTTCTACATGAACTACAAAGCGAACTGGAACCACATCTGTGTGCCCTGTTCAATCACAGCCTCACCTCAGCCTCTGTCCTCACCGAATGGTGCACTGCTACAGTCATCCCTCTACATAAATGGGGAGTGACTACAGATCCTGGTAATTTTCGCCCCATTAGCCTGACGAGTCTGATATGTAAGGCTATGGAGTGCATCATCATGGACCTAATTAACAAGGATATAAGGAATCTCCAAACTCTAGATCTCACACAATTTGGTTTTGTGAAAGGTAGATCATGCCTGCTCAACCTGGTTGACTTCTTTGAGTTAGTCACCAGAGCTGTGGATGAGGGCAAGGCAGTTCATACAGCTTACCTCGATCTGGCCAAGGCCTTTGATACCATTCCCTACTCAGGAATTATTGATAAACTCACCAAACTAGGCAGCAACCCTATATCACTAGGTGAGTTGCAAATTGGCTCACAGACAGAACCCACAGTGTGAAAGTAGCAGACTCCAATTCAGACTGCCGACCAGTCATGAGTGGAGTCCCACAGGGATCAATCCTGGGTCCTCTCCTGTTTCACTTCTACCTCTCAGAAGTCCAGGCCAACACGGAGGGACTCTGGCTGAACAAGATCATAGACGACTGCAAGCTGGGAGCCATTATTAACTCCCCAAGTAATGTAGACATCCTACAGAAAGGCCTCACTGAGACCACTGACTAGTGTCGAAACCATGGCCTTAAGCTTAATGCCAAAAAATGCATCATCATCTCCTTTGGGAAAAACTCAGTTTCCACTAATTACCGCATTGATGGGAGCCCAATGAACACTGAAGGTGTTATAAGAGATCTGGGGACACAGGTTGACAGCAACCTCTCTTTCGACCACCCCATTGCCACTGTGGTTAGAAAGTCTTTATATGTGGCACATCTCATTACCAAGGGTTTTGCATCCAGGAAGAAAGAGATCATCATCTCATTCTACTCTTCCCTCATTAGGCCAAGCATCTAGTACAATACCACATTTGGCATGTACCTCACTAGACACATGCAACAGCTGGAAAGGCCAAAAAAGTACCTCACGAAGAGGATCCTAGGCCTTAAACACATGTCCTACATGGACAGACTCAAAAAAACTCCAGCTATTCTTTGTCTCATATCATCTACTAAGAGGGGATCTCTGCTTGACTTACAAAGCCATGTCTGACCCAGCTCTGTTAGAAATGCTACATCTAAAGAAATCCCAATCCCTCCGCACCACATGCCCTAGAGACCTCAACCTCATTACCACAGTCAACAGAACATGCTGGAGGGACAGGTTCATAACCCAGAGACTGCCCATGCTCTGGGATAGACTTCCCATACATGTCAAGCAGAGCACCTCACTGGCCCTCTTCAAGAGAAATCTTGATGAATGGATGAGAAATAGAAAGTTCACCCTGGGGATCACTCCAGTGGCTCTATTTCATACAGGCACTGGGAACTAACATCGGGCGGCATGATACCAGGGCACTTATATGGGCTAGGCCTGTAAAGGCACCAAGGCCATTAGCCTAGTACACACGTACGAACCTATAAACAAGGGAGATAAATGTGCTAAAAGAAAGGGGGAATGCAGAAGAAGGAAGGATTTCTCAGGCACAGAAGAGGGAAGAGATGCTGAAGACATTTAGTGTCACAGACTGCAGAGCCCCAGTGTGAGATCAGCAGATAAGCATTATACACAGGTGGCTATGCAGCTGAACTAGACAAGAAAGGGGATGAGTGCTGTAAGGGTGCTGGGGTAGCAGAAAGTACAATTGTGTACACTTACCATAAATGTACATGTTTGAGTGTATTCACTGTTGCACTAATCACCTGTGCGTTATCCCTGCTATGGTAACACTTGGCCAGCCCGAATACCAGAGTCAATGTTTTTCTGTGTCGGCTGCTTTCACTTGCTGCCTGACATCAGATTGTCAGTGCTATTAATGAAGGCAGCCAATGCCATTACATCGGTTTTTCTTGCCATAACCAATCAGAGGCTCAAGTAAATATGGTAAAGTAGTCCTGGTGATTAAAAGCCACTGTTAGAAACGTATGTCTCCCTAAAGAAAGAAAGAAGATATAAGGGGGAAGGAGGGTGGGAAACCAGGAATGCAACAGTGAATACACTGAAACATCTACATTTATGGTAAGTGTACACAACTGTACTATGTTCTTCGTGTTTCACTGTTGCAGTCATCACCTGGGGGAGGATTCCCAAAGCTGAGGAGATGGGTGGTAGGATTAGTAAGAGACCTAGGAATGGTTCAGCATTTCCTGTGGAACTGCAGAGGCAAACCCTGCCCTAGCCTTAGAAAATAGAGGTAGGTGGTAATGCTTGGTAAAGGTATGGACAGAAGTCCAGGTAGCAGCTTTTAGGATATCCCTGGTGGGAACTCCTCTGAGGAATGCTGTGGAAGTGGAGGCTGTCCTAGTGGAATGGGTTTGAATAGACGTGGGGGGTGGTTCCCATGCAATCTGTAAGCAGAAATAGATACAATGCGATATCCATTTGGAAATGGTTTATTTGGAAATGGGCTTCCCCTCTCCCATTGGGGCAAAGCTGACAAGTAGTTGGTCTGTTTTTCTGAGGGGTTTAGTATGGTCCCAACAGTATCTGAGCTGTCTTTGCATGTCTAGTGAGTGAAAAATTCTTTCCCCCTTGTTTAGAGGGTTGGGAAAGAAGGTGGGTAGATGTATGGCCTGGTTGAGAGTTACATTAAATGCGACCTTGGGCATAAAGGAGGGATTAGTCCTCAGGGTGACCCTGTCTGCATGGAAGATGATGAAGGGTTCAATGGCCATCAGTGCCTGAAGTTCTGAAACCCTTCTGGCTGAGGTGATAGCTAGGAGAACAGCAGTCTTCCAGGAGAGGTATCTTAGTTCTGTTGAAGCAGCAGGTTCGAAAGGTGGTATAGTTAGTTTTTCCAAAACATAACTCAAGTCCCAGGCTGGAGTGGGTGGCCTTCTGGGAGGTCTGATATTAGAAGCCCTCTGAGGAATTGCTTAATCAAAGGATAGGAGAAATCAAAATGAGCTGAAATGGCTGAAGCATGGATTTAATAGATGAGAAGGAGAGGCCACAATTAAGTAGCTCCACTAGGTAGTCCAGGATAAGATGGATGGAAGGTTGTGAAGTATTGCCCCCTCTGGACTAGCTCCAGGAGCATAATCTTTTCCATTTTCCTGCGTAAGATTTTCTGGTGCTCGGCCTTCTGGCCTCTTTGATAAAGTCTAGGACCTGTTTGCCTTTAGAGTATTAGCCATGCTGATAGTTTAAGGGTCTGCAATTCTGGATGCAGTATTTCCCCCCACCTGAGTTAAAAGGTCTGAGATCAGAAGAAGCTGCCTGGGAGGCTGTAAGGTCAGGCTGCGCAGTAAGGGGTACCAATGTTGTCTGGGCCAATCTGGAACAATGAAGATGGCCTTTGGTCTTTCCTCCCTTATTTTGATCAGTACCTTGGGAATAAGAGGCAGAGGAGGGAATGCATAGACAAAGAGGGTGTTCCAGGGGAAGGTCAAGGCATCCACCTTCTACACTGGGTAGTGCTACTCCCTGGTACAGAATTGTTTCAGCTGATGGTTGAAATGCGAAGCAAAGAGATCCACCTCCAGAGTCCCCCATGCATGAGTGATTTGTAAAAAGATTTTTCTGTAGAGCTGCCATTCGTGGGGGTCCAGTAAGTTTCTGCTTAAGTGGTCTGCCAGGGTGTTTTTGATCCCTGGTAGGTATTGGGCTATCAGGTGTAGTCCCATGGAAGAGGCTGTCTGCCAGAGGTTCATGGCTAGCCTGCACAGAGGGTAAGATTGGGTCCCTCCCTGTTTGTTGATATACCACATTACTGTGGTGTTGTCTGTTTTGATAAGGAGAACCCCTGGCTTGAGATGGGGAATTAAGGATGTCAGAGCCTTTTGTACTGCCATCATTTACTTCTGGCTAATGTGTAAGGGAAGGTGCTGGGCATCCCAAAGACCTTGGGTGCACCTGCCTTCTAGGTGAGCCCCCCAAGCTATGTCTGAGGCATAGGTGGTAATGGTCTGCCCGGTTGGGTGGAGGGTGAAGGAAAGACCCTTGTTCTGGGCACAGGCCCTTGCCCACCAGAGAAACTCGGCCCTTATACAGGGGATCAGAGGGAGAGAGGTCTCTAGAGGATGAGAGTGCTGACACCAAAGGTTATCTAGGTACCACTGAAGTTTTCTCATGTGAAGCCTGGCCAGAGGAATTAGAAGGATGCAAGATGCCATATATCCCAAGGCTTGTAGGAACTTCCTCACAGTGAGGTGACTTCAGGAATTCAGCTGGGTAAAATAGAGAGGCAGGAAGCTCTGCTTTTCTGGGGATAGGAAGGCCATTTGGGATGCTATGTCCAGCAGTACTCCCAAGAAAATGATCTTCCTGGAGGGTGTTTTCCTTGATTTCTTCTTGTTGATGGTGTACGCTAAGGAGGTTAGGAGGGTTTTGACAAAGAGGAGGTCCTTGAGGAACTTTCCTTTGCAGTCTGCCTGAATGAGGCTATCGTCCAGATAAGGGTAAATTTGTATATTTTTTGTCTGCAAAAAGCTATGGCATTTGGTGAATACCCTGGGAGCAGTACATAAGCCAAAGGGTAGCGCAGAGAACTGAAAGTGTTGTGAGCCTGCTCTGAAGTGAAGGAATTTCCTGCAGGAATCCCTTATGGGGATGTGGAAGTAGGCATCTTTTAGGTCTAGGGTCACTAACCAGGCATTTTTTGTCAGCATAGGCAGCAGCTGCTGCAAAGTTAGCATTTTGAATTTGGGGACCACAAGAGAGGTGTTCAGAATGGATAGATCCAGGATGGGGCACCAAGTGCCCTCTTTTCTGGGAACAAGGAATACTCTGGAATGAAAGCTTTTGCCTGTTTGATCTGAGGGGACAGGTTCTATTGCCCCTTGGGATATGAGCGCTTGGACTTGTTTCAATGCCTCTGCCCACTGATTTGGAGGTAAGTCTGGGTACCCTCTTGGAATTGGGAGTTCGTTGAAGGACAATTTGTATCCCTGAAAAAGGATCTTTAACACCCACTGGTCCTTTGTTACAGAAAGCCAACTTTCTTTGCAGAAGGAGACCTTCCTTCTAGTTTCTGGTGAGTGAAAAGAGGGCAGAGGGGGGAGAGGGAGTTATTGAAAGTTTTTGCCATAGAGGGATGACTTTGAACTCCCTGCCTTTGGAGTGGAAGTGGTCCACTGTTTGGTTCTCTGCTGTCCCTGCGACAGGATTCTGGGTGGTCTGTCCCTGCAGGGCTTACCTTGCTCTTGTCTGCTAGGTGCAGGAAAGGACCGGTGTTTTGAGGGAAAATTCCTGCTGAACCTAGGAGGGTGTGCCTGAAGGAAATATTTTATTGTTTGCATAGATTTTGCTTTGTTTTCCATCTTTTTAAGCACCTCTTTTGTTTTTACTACAAACAAGCGGTCCTTATCCAAGGGTGCATCAAGTAATTTAGATTTGACATGATCAGGGAGAGGTTTTCCTTCAACCATGCATGTCTCCTACTGACAGATCCTTACACTGCTGCCCGCTTGAGGCTTCTAGGGCATCATATCAACAGTGTAAAGAGTGTTTAGCCACTTGACAAGTAGAGTGCCGTAAATCTGCTAACTCTTTTGAACTGGCACAGTCAGGAAATTTTGAAATCTTTTGTTTTAATAATTCCAAAGTGTGTTGTTGATATTTTAACATGTGGAAGTGACAGTTGAGTGCTCTGATAGCTAAGGTTGCAGAGGTGTATACTTTTTTTACCCCATCTGTCCAGAGCTCTGGAGTCCTTGTCAGAAGGAATAGGATTTTTTGCAGAACTAGCCTTAGCTCCTTTTGGTCCCTGTGTAATGACCTCCAAGAATGCAGTAGGATTTCTGTACAGGTATTTGTGAGAATCCGGTACTCTGTAATACCTGTCAGGTTTTCTGGGAGCAGGTGAGAGGGCGTCAGGAGTTAAGCTGGATTCATGGAAGACATCATCAACCACCTCTAAGATGGGAGGGATGGCCAAGGGTCTGTGCTGAGGCAGGTCTAGAAACTATCTTAGTCTTTTCTTAGACTGAGGGAAGTCCTGGGATTCCCAGTGGAAATGTTCCCTGAGGGTGTGAAGGGTTTCCCCAAAGGAAAGATCTTCTGGTGGAGAGGAAGAAGGAATGGATTCCTCTGCATCTGAATCCTCATAAGCAGTCAGAGGTTGTTGTTCCTCTTCAAAATCTGAATAATCATACTCAGAATCCTGTTCTG
Organism: Protopterus annectens; assembly: GCF_019279795.1. Classification (NCBI taxonomy): domain Eukaryota; kingdom Metazoa; phylum Chordata; order Ceratodontiformes; family Protopteridae; genus Protopterus; species Protopterus annectens. The sequence goes on along the minus strand of NC_056726.1, from coordinate 517,196,692 downwards.
TCAGTATTTCAGGAGAAAGGTCTCTCTTCCTTTTAGAAGGTGTGGCCTGACTACCCCTAATAAGGGTGATAAGATCCTCTGCCATTTAAGCATTTGAGCTTGGGGTGGTGGAGCAGGAGTAAAATGGTGGCTAGAGGTAGTTTTCCTAGGAGTGGCTTTACCTCTAGGCCTAAAAGTATCCATCAGTGTTTGAGAAATGGTACTCGGAGGAGAAGATGTCATTTTTTGTCTAGATTCAGTAGTGCAAAAAACCTCCTCGGAAGCCGGTGCCTGTGTCACGGCTCCGGACCCAACCAAGGCCAATACAACCAAAGGCTCGGAAGATGAAGAAGATTTCTGTGGCATACTGGACTCGGAAAGGGTCTCAGTAGAGGCCTGCAAAGGTATTGAATCGGGCATCAGGGGCTGCAATGGTGCTTCACTGAATTCCAGAGAACTGACAACCTGCTTAGCGGTAAAGTCATTGGAAGACTTAGCCTTGTGTGGTCTGTCTCTATCTTTATCCTTATGTTTTTTCGGAATGTCTACAGATTGTTGGCTAATGGACGCCATTTCAGAATGCGAAGATGGAAGACGAAAATACCTGGCTACAATACGACGAATGGTTCTCGCATTAAACAGGGCACAGAACCGGCAATGGGTGATGTCATGGTCTGGGCCTAAACAAGTGACGCAGTATGAATGGAAGTCTCAGTGTGGTATTTGCTTTCCACAGGAGAGACAATTGTTAACTTTTTCGGACATCGGTTAGTGGAAGAAAAAAGGATCCCCAACAGGGTACTTAGATTTAGACATTTTCAGGTGTAATTCAAACTCTGGTAGTGACCGACTGGAACACTTGCGAACTGCTTCTGCTACGGGTTCATTGACAAGAAAGAATGATGTAATGGCATCGGCTGTCTTCCTATATAGCACTAATGACCTGATGTCAGGCAGCAAGTGACAACAGCCAACACAGAAAATCATTGACTCTGATATTCGGGCCTGCCAAGTGCTACCACAGCAGGGATAACCCCACAGGTGATGACTGCAACAGTGAAACACGAAGAACATCTAATTCCTGCATTTTGGAAAAGCAGGTGAGCTGATGCAGTTTGGGAAGTACAGTCAGGGTCGGAATGGGAATATTTTGTAAAACAGTTTAGAATTCATGAAACAGTTCCAAAATGGTCTGGCAAAAGGATAGAAAAGTATGGAAAACAGTGGGTAATATAACAAATTACATTGATAATGGTAGCATGGGAAATGGGCTGAAATGCTCAAAACTGGCTTAAAATGAAAAAGGGAAAAAGATACAAAGTGGAAGAAAGAAATCAGAAGATGATTCAGAAATGAATGTGAAAACAAGATCAATGAAAATGGAATAAAAGAACAAGAAAGGGAACAAAGTACAGAGGTATTTTATGACAAGTCAAGATACGATGAGCTAGGATTTAAAACTTGCTGTAAATGGAGTGAAGAAAAGGAATTAAAATAAGGATTGGGAAGAGCACCCTATGGAGCTAGGAGGAAATACAGAGACAAATGTGGGGAGAAGGAAGCATAACTGGAAAAGGAGGAATACTGGACAAAGTAAAAGGCAGAAATTCGTACGGAATGGAGATAGCAGCTTACATGAGTATAAAGGTGGTGATTACTGAGCTAATATTATATAACTTTTGTTAATGCCAGTTAAATTACTTAAACAAAAATAATTGCTAGATCCATATTTTAGGTAACACTTTCATCTGTGACACAGCTTTAATACCAAACATCCAAAAATAAAGTTCCTGGTAATTAGAAAGTTGTTAAAATCATAACAAATAACACAGAGAGGACTGTATGCCACAGTTAGATTAATTAGTTGCAAATATGCGACATCAGCAAAACCTGTTGGAGAGACAGGTTTGTCTCCCAGAGGTTGCCCCGTCTCTGGAATAGACTTCCCATACACATCAAACAGAGCACCTTGCTGACCCTCTTCAAGAGCAGCCTTGATGAGTGGCTGGGAAACCATAAATTTGTCCCTGGGTTCCACCTGTGCCCCTCAATGACGGGCAACAAGTGCTGACTGAGGTTTCTTTTTGGGGATAAACTCCTGGCTAAGCTTGTAAGGGCCCCAGGGCCAGTAGATTAGTAAGCTCCTATGATCCTATTCATGATCCATTCAAGACAGTCCCCGGGATTCATGAAGCTCGGCGCAAGGCCGGCGTAAGGCCTGCGCCGGCGGTGCATGGAATATCCGGCGCAGTAGCGCCATATACATATTAATGAGAGTGCACCGGAATCACAGACACGTGCGTAGTGTACGTGAGCGAGCCCAGGTAGGATGCGTCTGGAGGCGTGTCTAAGCCGGCAGGAGGTGAGCAACCTAATGTGCTGACAGCCACGGTCCGCCCACAATAGTAATGGCAGCAGCCAGGTCCCGTGCAGAATGAAACGCACGTACAGTACGCAACATAGTCCCCGTTCCAAATTAACGGAGAAGCAAATAGAAGCCACCAAGGCATAAGTGTACCCGCTCAAGGAGCAAAGGATACGCATAAGACCGCCTCCGTCCGCAATGCACTGTCAGTGTTTACACTCAGAGAAGGTGTACAGTCGCATGTCAGCGCCGCACCGACATAGGAGCAGCGACTAAGGTCACCACCTGTCCCACTTTGTTTGGGGCAGTCTCTCCATGGACAGTTGTGTCCCGAAAAACGTATTAGAAATGGCTGATGTGCTACGAGTGTAGGACACAATGATATCCCGTATGTAATGTAATGGTAGCATGAATTGGTTATTTCTGTAACAGAAATACCGAAATGACACAATAAACAGAATAAGCAAGGAAATTGCCACAATAATAAGCAAATTATTTAGGCAAACAAGTGAATTTCTATGCTATATAGTGACCGCTTGTATGTGTCGGCCTGTAAAGGCAGATGTGAGTCCCGGAAATATCCCAGATCGGAAAATGGAAAAGGTGGAAACCCCAGCAGCGACATGGGCATGGTCACCAGGGTTACCTGCTGTCCCAAAGTGCCATGGACAGTCCCTGATTGGACAGTCGTGTCCCTGCAACAATCGTAAAAATGGAAAATGACCTGCATCCCCTGCCACGCAAATTCCCGCAATATACATGTAAATAGTAGCATAAAACATATACATTACGGTATGGAACACAGACATGGCATAAGAAAATAAATAAGGAACCCAAACGCTAACAGAATAGGCTCATAGTATGGCAAACAAGTGAAGTTCTGTCTACTGCACTAGCCCTGGGTATGTGTAGTCCTGCAAATTTCGAAGTGTCCACATAACATGCCCCACTATGGGCATTGGAAAAGGTGCCAACCATAATGGTCACAAGCAGTAGTGACAGTACATAGCCGGGTAGCTGTGCCGACATAACAACAGTAAGGAAGCAAGATACCCCAAACACAGGCAAACATGTGCATAGCAACATATCCCAGACCCAGCAACATCTCTGTTGCATACACTGGATGGTGTATGATGAAGTGTAATATCCAGAAGCAGAACCCATGCATTCGGATGTACTACACAATAGCCTCATTGTACATGTCAGTCACACCCATGTATACCCCAGCACCCAAACCTGCTAGCATCCGTGTGCAGCTATACAACCACACACAATGTGCATACCTGAACTGTGGTAAGATGTTTGTGTTAGGCAATGCCACGCTGGCAAATACGCACTCCCACATGTCAGCAACCCACCGCAGGTACAGATATGTAAATGGCTGCATGTGAATGTGTCAGCAGAATGTGTACATCCGCATGTAGTATGTACCCGTCAAACCATCTAGGTTTGCATACGACACGGTGCACATAAGTGTACACATGTGGACAAGTCAGGTCGTTGGACCACCGCAGCGACGATTATCTTTGCAGTGAAGTCGATCACATATAGCGGAACAGGTGCCTAACACACAGGACATCCTAACAGGGTGCTACAGGCAAAGAAGGGGAAACTGGGACATCACATGTGGAGATTAGCGTGGCTGGACGGACAAATACACACGGTCAAGGTAAAGGATGGAACAACATGCATATGGCTGGATGGATGTTGTTCGTAAAATATATAGAAACACATATGAAGTTCCAGTTTACACTCAAATACTATATAATGTATTGAATTGTACCGCATAATATGGCAGCAGAACTAAGCCTGCATGTAATTGGTGAAGCTAAGCTGTACTGTGATGGAATTCTGAACCTGGCAGTAAGCAGGACAGCAGGCTCATGTCTGTCATCATTAATTATGTGCTGGGTTACAGAACAATAAATGTATGTACATGCATAACAGCACTCCTTCCCCAGAGGAGGATGGCCTTGTGAGCTCAATGGAAGATAGCAGTACAACTCCCTACCAGACAGACAAAGCAACGATCAAGAAATTAACTGTCCACTGTATCGTAACAGTCTAGGGTCCTTGAAACAGCTACAATCACAAAAGGATACTGTAATGTACAAGGTGCCTTGCAAGGCTGTGTTATTCCCATGAGAAAACAATTTAAGTTCCCATGATGTACACAGTCTGGGGTTGTTGTTCGATAATAAAGTGGCAATACCTCCCAATCGTGACCTCTGGGTATGGTATGAAAGTGGTTGTTAACCTGCAACATTGGATGTATAGCATTGGTTTCTGGTGTCGGAAGACATGGTTCCTGTAGCACAACACAGTATGGGTAGTCAAGCACACATACACGATTGCTGAACACACAGCATCAGTGAAACCCAATGCTCACAAGGACACAGTCCGACAAGCTCTACACTTTACATATGCACAGTGGTGTCCAGTGTAGGACCCAAAAATTGTGGAAAGAACCAAATTATGTCTTATTTCAATGCGCACCTGAAATCAGTGTCGCCACAGGTACACATATGCACCGCAAGAGTGTTTAATGTTGCTGATAGCTATGCATGTAATGCAGCACAGATGCACAGCAATACCCAGGGTACCGGTCCATAGAACTGCGCCCACATCACAGTCCCGCACATGACGGATGTGTAATGGGTACTGTCAATTGTTGCAGTCAAGGGATTCTGGGTATGTAGACTCTGTGCTCGGTGTTGTTTCGCAGGCAATCCTTTCTCCCGCCTGGGAGGGATGTGTGCGATCACCTGCCTTACTCTCCGCTAATAATGCAAACCATACTCCGGAGAATGCTAAATGTAGGTGTGTAATGTGTACAGCCCTATACTACTGTCCAGTAGGCAATTGTCATGGATGGACACCCGTATGGCCAGAATGGCACCCACAACTGCAAACCCGGTAAATGACATAGCCGCTGGAAGGCATAACACAGGAAATACACATAGGGACTACAGTTGACATTCCACATACAAAGCAGGACCGTCGTGCCAACACCGGCGTACACAGCACTCAATCTGCCAGCAACAGACTGAGGAGCACCCGCCACCGCACAGCGTAACAGATGTGCGACCTGTGGAACACATACTAATGGCACACACAACGCCAAGTAGGATATGTAAACTATGGCTTTCCCACCTATGAAGACAACATGGTTAAATGAATGCATAGGTAAGCAACATGTTCTGGTGGTGTTATAGTGGAAATACAGTGACGGATATGTCCCATTGGGACGCCTGCGGTTTAAATGGAGCATTTGCTAACCAGCATCTTTGGATGTATGTAATTTGTCCACAGTAGTAAATCACCTGGTTATGTAGCACCATGTGGAATGGGTAGTCCAACAGACATCCGCGATTTCTGAACACACAGTATCAGTGAAACCCACTGCTCACAAGGACACAGTCCGACAAGCTCTACACTTTACATATGCACAGTGGTGTCCAATGTAGGACCCAAAAATTTGTCTAAAGACAGGAATGCCGCCTTCTTTCAACACTTAAGTGAACTCATTGTCGTCACAGGTACACATATGCACCGCAAGCGTGTTTAATGTTGCTGATAGCTGTCCATGTAATGCAGCACAGATGCACAGAAATACCCAGGGTACCGGGTCCATAGCACTGCATCCACATCACACTTCCGCACATGACGGATGTGTAATGGGTACTGTCAATTGTTGCGTCAAGGGATTCTGGGTATGTAGACTCTGTGCTCGGTGTTGTTTCGCAGGCAATCCTTCCTCCCGCCCTGTGGGAGGGATGTTGGCGTAGCACCTGCCTTACTCTCCGCTAATAATGCAAACCATACTCCGGAGAATGCTAAATGTAGGTGTGGAATGTGTACAGCCCTATACTAGTGTCCAGTAGGCAATTGTCATGGATGGACACCCGTATGGCCAGGATGGCACCCACAACTGCAAACCCGGTAAATGACATAGCCGCTGTAAGGCATGACACAGGAAATACACATAGGGACCACAGTTGACATTCCACATACAAAGCCGGACTGTCGTGCCAACACCGGGCGACACAGCACTCAGTCTGCCAGCAACAGACTGAGGAACACCCGCAACCATACAGCGGAACAGATGTGCGACCTGTGGAACACATACTAATGGCACACACACAACGTCACGTAGGATGTGTAAACTATGGCATTCCCACCTACGAAGACAACATGGTTAAATGAATGCATAGGTAAGCAACATGTTCCGTGGTGTTATATTGGAAATATAGTGACGGATATGTCCCATTGGGATGTCTGAGGTTTATATGAAGCAGTTGGTAACCAGCATCTTTGGATGTATGTCATTTGTTCACAGTACTAACTCAGCTGGTTATGTAGCACCATGTGGAATGGGTAGTCAAACAGACATCCGCGATTGGGGAACATACACCAGCAGTGAAAAGCACTGGGCAGGTGGACACAGTCCAGCAACATCTAACTTGACATATGCACATCGGTGTCCATTGTAGGACCCAAAAATTCTGTTCAGAGAATGCCTGCTAGCTTCCTGCATTACTCATGTGACCTAATTGTCGCCACCACGCCACAGGTACACATAGGCACGCAAGCGTGTTCAATGTTGATGATAGCTGTCCATGAACTGCAGCACACATGCACAGAAATACCCAGGGTATCGGGTCCATTCAGCTGCGCCCACATCACACTGCAGCACACATGAAGGATGTGTAATGGGTACTGTCCACTGTTGCAGTCAAGGGAGTCTGGGTATGTAGAATCTGGCCTCGGTGTTGTTTCTCGCAGGCAATCCTTTGTCCCGCCTCGTGGAGGGACGTGTAGCACATGCGCCACTCTCCGCTAATAATGCACACCATACTCCGGGAATACAAAATGCAGGTGTGAAATGTGTACAGCCCTATACCAGTGTATAGTAGGCAATTCACATGGATGGACAAGCGTATGACTAAGATGGCACACATAAATGCAAACCCGTGGAATTACACTGCCGTAGTAAGGCATTACACAAGTCATACACATAGGGACTACAGTTGACATTCCCCATACAAGAAACACAGACAACCAGCCGATGAAGTCCAAAGCAAAGACGAGGTACTGTAGGGACCGCCAGTGACCAACCAGAGCACACCAAGAATTAAAGGCAGTCACCATAGTCTATTGAGCTCACTTCGCCTGCTTCATAAGCAGACTTATTCAGACTACATACAATGCAGTCCAACCTACTACATTTACAAGCATTAATTGGTTGGTACATTAGATGTGCTAGGTACTAATTACATGCCTTAAAGGCAGACAAGCGAACAAACCTTACTTGGGTTACACATCCCACACAGTGAGGACATCAGACATTGCTTGAAAGGTACAGTCTTCATCGGAAAATGGAAATATATGTACATATATGAAACATGAACCAACATAAAATGTTTTCCAAATGTCTGACTGTGTAAGCTACATATATATGTCCTACGGATTGTGCCAATATATTAACAGAACTGCAGACACCTAGTAATATGAATGAACCATAATATATACACATAAACCGTATGATTATGACTACTGTAAAATAGACCAACGAAATGTAAAGATTCACAATGTGCTAATGTAACATTCATTTAGAAGGTTACTTAAATAAATCAATCCAGACATCCATGTGTAAATACTAACAGAAGGCCAGCGAGGTGCTTGCCCTCACATGTACTGGGATGTCGCTCCACAGCATAGTGAGTGTCTGGGTGATGAATCCGTCCCAACAACACGCTCGATTAATGACAGTGTCAAGGTGTACGCCAGCTGCCCTTGTGGTTCTGAGGATCTACCTTATTTACGTGAAGCATAGTCATCAGATCTGGTTCGACTTAGCCGTGCATGCCAGGCACGGGTCACCTCTGGGCAAGTGGTATGCAACTGTATACAGCTGGAATTCTTTCAGTCGGTCAGTATAACACATATACCTGAGACCCTGCATCCGCTTGTCGAAGAACTGTTGGTGCCTTTCCAGCTGCTGCAGGTGTTGGGTCAGATACATTCTGAACGGGCATTGTACCCAATCATAGGTCTATTGAGTGATGAGTACAAGGGGACAATGACCTCCCTGATCTAGATGTGAATCCCTTCATGATGATGTGGGCAATGTGGAAGGTCTACCTAACTATGTTAGCAACATGTGTGTCTAACGAACGGTTAACAACAACACGTGTCCCCAGATCACTGGTAACCCTCCGTGCTCAGTGGACTGCCACCTATATGGTAGCTCGGGTAACCTTGTTCATCCCGAAGGGTATGCCTATGCATTTCCTGGCATTTAGCTGTAGGACATGTCTCTGGTACCACTTATCCACATCTGTGAGGCACTCCTGAAGGATATCTGTGTCAGATGTGTGTCTGACTTTGGCATCCGGTTTGCAGTCGATGCAAACATTGTCACCCATAACCCCTGTGTATGCGTGTACATTGGAAACGAGATGCTGGAAATAGTGGACCCAGGACTGAGCCCCATGGGACACCACCTGTGACTGGCTGTGAGTATGACATGGCGCCAGCAACTATGGCCATGTGTGTTCTGTGACTTAGCCCGCTTGCAACCCATATGGCGATGTATGGATTTACATTCAAGATGACGGGTTTATCAAGTATACCCGAGGGGGTATTGTGTCAAGGCCTCTGCCGGGTTGAGGTAGGCTGTATGGACTGCTTTACCCTCAGCAATGGCCTTGGTGACTGATTCTACAAAGTGAAACACGTGTAAAGGGCATGATCTGACTATGACCAAGCTAAACTGGGTTGTATCCAAAGTATGCGGGTCCCCTATGTCTTTATCTATGTGTCCCATTATGATCCATCTCCATGGCTTTGCAGATAAGGCTTGTCAAACTAATGGTATGGTAATAACCAGGGTCAGTGGAGGCACCATCTATGTGGAGTGTGACTACAGTCGCCCTGTGCTACTACTCAGGCACTTATCCTGAGGTGAGGCTAGGATTACACAGCTGTCCTAAGTGTGGGTTAAATTCCATAGAGTTCCTGGAGTGCACAGCTGGGACACCATGTGGACCCATGGATGCTGTGTTGACTGCCTTGGGGCTGGATGTGGGTAATGCTGGACATACCCACGGCAGACGTACACACGCTCGAGTCCGATGCCCAAGGGACCACACACATAGCCGGCCTTAGGCATAGGCCAAGTAGGTAGCCGCCTAGGGTGTTGCTCTACCGGGCACCTTTCCAGACTCTATTTGGTGTAGGTAGACCAGGAGGGGGTAGCGGGTGATGTATCGGTGGCAACTTCTGCCCAGGTCACCACTTACCCTAAGGCCACTCTTCCCGTGGGTAATACAGCAGTACCCACACCCAGACGCTGGTCATCGCTAGGGTCATTGCTAGTATGGCACATCATCTACGTAAGGAAGGAAACCATATATCCCCAGACATAATGGCACAGCATAATGCCTGTTCGCCGCCAAAGGCAGACATACGCCACCCGCCGGTGCGGACGCATCGCGCGAGATGTCCGTTAACAATGCCGACAATGTGTCGCTTTGTGAAACAAACTCCACAGAGACATTCAATAATAGACAACGACGGACAACCCGATGTCCTCGTGTTCGAGCTGTTCAACCTGTTACGCCATGTTAAATGTGTGTAGCACAGCGAACCGGCCCAAACAAAGCAACGGACATGTCTGTGGCTCAGTGAAAGTCGCCACGCAATGTTAAACCCTTGTAATATTGCGACACAGGCCATACATACGGAGGGTTAGTAATGGAAGTAGGTTAGTTCGATCAGACCGTGTGCAATTAGTATAACGAGATCTACAACGGATACACCGCCAATCGATGCACACGGTTAAGACTAATTGGGGCCGTGACATGGTACCATGGACACGGACAAAACGTGCCCATGTGACTCATCTAACATTCAGACAGGGTCAGGGCGGTCCCGCACAGTGGGCTGCCAAGACCAAACCCAAAGCACCACAGCAACACCCTGACAATCAAGGCCTGTATGCATATGGGATATAAGCAGCTGTCATCTGAACAGCCCTGTGGTGACGACATATGCATCCTGGGCCATGAGCGAGGGGAATTAGGAATGTTCAACATGCAGTACCGCACCTTTCCCAGCAGGAGAATGGATGCCTGTGACGCGCGGTGTGCGGGGGTGATATGTAAATGTACATAGGTACCAAGGGTATGCATATTAATGACAACGAACAGCTAACGGCACTGGTCACAGTAAGCGCCAAACGTGACTGCAGTCACGCTGGAATTATGACTATAGAACATATAGATGTGCACGTACGTAAAGCGCCCATGCTGCAAAGACTGTTACATATATAAAGCTGTAAGTGCTTTCTGCACACGCCCGTCAACCGGATCAGACATATGTTACCGAATAGTCACAAGTAACGCAAAACACGCAACCACACCGACACTGCAAACATATATTAACGGACTACGGTTATGCATGTGCGCTGCGCCAGAACCCACAATCCGACATGCGAGTGTACGGTGCGTGTGTGATCCAGTGGAACCAGGAAGGTTACGGATGTCTCCTCCACACGCTTACATTCATAATTGTCAAATATATGCTTAAATAGTACTTATTGATTCCATGCTTTGTTATCGTAATGCTACTATTATACACATCGATATACAATAACCTGATCAACACACTACATTCTAAGGTGCACTCTCACCAATTATCAACTATGTGTCCGGATACTGATTGTATTTACCAATATTGTAGATATATTAACACATTGTTGCCGTATTATTGTTTCCATGAAGTAAGGCATGCAACACTGATATGTATATGTCACGATATAATCAAGACAAGGAGCACTGTCCACCTAACTATGAGCAGGTTTATAGATTATTTCGCTTTAAACCGAGTGAGAAGGAAGTGTATTAGGACGGCTATGTCATGAAATCCGCATCTCGACGGTGCCCCATGTTAGTAGTTGAGAGAGCTCAGTATCCTTTCACTGTGGAGTCTATCGATTTGACAGTGTCTGTTTCGCCGATATATGTTCCATAATGTCGCTTATGAAGATGGGCAGGACGCAAGGTTTGCTGTATTTACGCATACTGGCACGTGGATATAGATAGGCCATGTCATACAAACGATGGGTAGTCAAGCAGACATCCACGACTGGGGAACATACAGCGGCAGTCAATACCACTGGCCAGATGGGGACAGTCAAACACGCTCTACACTTTACAAATGCACATCGGTGTCCATTGTAGGACTCCAAAAATTCTGACTGTTTTGCCAGTATGCGCCAAGATCAGCCAATCCGAGTACAAACCGTGACTACGGCACAGCTAGACATATGCACCACCAGCGTGTTTAAGGTTGATGATACCTGCCCATGACATGCAGGACATATGAACAGAGGTCCCCAGACTGCCGTGTCCATACATGTGCGCCCATATCCCAGTTCCGCACACATGAAGGATGTGCCATGCGCATCGCGGGGGTTGCAGCCCTGGTATCCTGGGTATGCAAAATGGGGCTCGTGTTGTTTGGCTGATAATCCGCTGTCCCGCCTGCGGGAGGGCTGCGGGTACAGGACGTGCCTTAGTCCCCAGTAAGGATGCAAAGCATCCATAGGGTAATGCTAAAGGCATGTGTGAAATGTGTTCAGCCCTACATCAGTGTCCAGTAGGCATTTCCCAAGGATGGACAAACGTACGGACAAGATGGCACCCATAATAGCAAGCCTGGTGGAATCACACAGCCGTAGTAGGGCATGACACAGGACATAAAGATGGAAACAGCAGTACATACACCCCGTAGACATCCATCCTGCCATGCGAATCCCAGCATACACAGCAGCGAAGGTGCTATCCAGTATGTGGGGATCACCCGCCTCCACTCTGCGGAACATACCTGCGACCTGTGGAACACATATTAATGGCACACCAACAACGCCAACTAGGAAGGACATACTAGCGCGAAAATATGGAGCACACACACATAACCGACATACTGTCATGAATAAATAGGTTCTACATGTACCGTCTGTGTTATACTGACAATACAGTGGCGGATAGTTCACAATGGTACCTGTGAGGATTATGTAAAGCAGTTGCCAACCTGCAGGACTACAGTAACACCCTATGGGTAAATTGTGGAAGGACACGGGTTACGAAGCACTACATAATATGGGTAGGCGGACAGACATCCGGGAATGGGTAACATACGGCAGTCAAACCCACTGGCCGAATGGACACAGTCCAACATGTCCTAAACTTTACATATGCACATCGGTGTCCATTGCAGGACCCAAAATTACTCCTTAAGTGAGTGTGAGCAACATAGTGTGAACCGAAGAGGTGACAGCCGTGAGTACGGCACAGGTAGATATATGCACCACAGGTGTCTTCAAGGGTGATGACAGCCGTCCATGAAATGCAGGACATATGAATAGGACTCCCCAAGCTGCTGCATCCATACACGCATTTCCACATCCCATTTCCGCACACATGAAGGGTGTGCAAGGGTACTGTCGACGGTTGCAGACATGGGATCGTGGGTATGCAAATATGGGTGTCGGTGTGGATTGGCAGATGATTCATCGCCCCGCCCATGCGGACGTGGCCATGGCATATGCGCTACTCGCAATACTAATACCGATCATCCACCGGAAATGGAGAATGCAGCTGTGAAATGTTGACAGCCCGATACTAGTGTCCAGTAGGCAGTTCCCATGGATGGACAAACGACGGCCAAGATGGCACCCATAGCTGCAAACCTGGGGAATCCCACAGCTGTTGCAAGGCATAACCCAGGGAATACAGATACGTGTACAGTACACACTCCCCATTCAAAGAAACACCGCTGGGCAGATACCGGCGACACAACACCCATGTGCCAGCACATCTATGGGGATCACACGCCCATACAGTGGAACAGATGGGTCACCTGTGCAAAGATACCAATGGCACAATCTCCACGCCTGCTGGCAATGACATAGGATGGTCAAACTATGGCGTTGACACCAAAGAAAGACATCCTTCGTGAATTAATAGGATTGATGTCAATACACCATGGCAAACACCCAATGAACAGGGAAGACTTGCTGGCACCCTATGGCCACAAACCATGTCACACATAGGTAGATGGAACAGTCAACATAAACATTTCGTCCACGACAGGTCGCATATGGTATCCAAAGGTACTTCATAGACATGTATGCGCTTTGACCCGCTGGCCCCGTGAGACTTACACATAACATGGAAGTATCCAGGCTTTAAATGTCCACCCTTACACTTCCATTTGTCACTTTCTATGCGAGCAATGGAGATGTAGCCACAGCATAGAAAGCAGAGACGTATTGCTAACGAAACACACACATGTCAACATCACAGAAAGCATACTATGAACACACGTATTACATGATATTGTACTATGAAACACAAACAAACCGGAAACCTGCAGCAAGAATAGTCCCCGTAGTTCGACACAACACAAGTCTTCGTAACATTTGAACAGTTCATTAAAACATGCAACGTTTTCGTTGTTTCCACAACGTGTGCAGGAAATATGTTATGTCTAAGAATGTTCACAAACAACAATGTGAGTCTTAACATGATTTTAAATATCACACTGTTGATTGTGAACACTTTAACAATTTGCTTATTCAGTTGTATGGTCGAAAGCAACGGAAACACACACACACACGGAAGGGACGGGAGATGAACCTACGCCTATTTACATGAACTCAGTACAGTATGAATCATTTACACAACGCTACCGAAGTTAACTGACGTGAGCGCTGTCAGAGGCATACATGTAGGCTGCTGACGCCACCCGCAAGACAATATTTGAAATAGCCAAGGCATGTGTTGCGGAGCATCTAAAAGCATAATCAGTCGCAGAGGCAGCTGGAAACACACACACACACACACACACGGAAGGGACGGGGGACGAACCTACGACTATCTACATGAACACACTACTGTATGAAGCATTTACAGAACGCGCTACCGAGTTTGCTAAACAGAGCGCTGTCACAGGCATACTTGTAGGCTGCTGACATCACCCGCAAGACAATAGTTGGCAATAGCCAAGGCATGTGTTGCGGAGCGCCTAAAAGCATAATCAGTCGCAGAGGCAGCTGGAAACACACACACACACACACACACGGAAGGGACGGGAGACGAACCTACGACTATCTACATGAACACACTACTGTATGAAGCATTTACAGAACGCGCCACCGAGTTTGCTAAACAGAGCGCTGTCACAGGCATACTTGTAGGCTGCTGACGACACCCGCAAGACAATAGTTGGCAATAGCCAAGGCATGTGTTGCGGAGCCGCCTAAAAGCATAATCAGTCGCAGAGGCAGCTGGAAACACACACACACACACACACGGAAGGGACGGGGACGAACCTACGACTATCTACATGAACACACTACTGTATGAAGCATTTACAGAACGCGCTACCGAGTTTGCTAAACAGAGCGCTGTCACAGGCATACTTGTAGGCTGCTGACGCCACCCGAAGACAATAGTTGGCAATAGCCAAGGCATGTGTTGCGAAGCGTCTAAAAGCATAATCAGTCGCAGAGGCAGCTGGAAACACACACACACACACACACGGAAGGGACGGGGGACGAACCTACGACTATCTACATGAACACACTACTGTATGAAGCATTTACAGAACGCGCCACCGAGTTTGCTAAACAGAGCGCTGTCACAGGCATACTTGTAGGCTGCTGACGCCACCCGCAAGACAATAGTTGGCAATAGCCAAGGCATGTGTTGCGGAGCCGCCTAAAAGCATAATCAGTCGCAGTGGCAGCTGGAAACACACACACACACACACACGGAAGGGACGGGGACGAACCTACGACTATCTACATGAACACACTACTGTATGAAGCATTTACAGAACGCTACCGAGTTTGCTAAACAGAGCTGTCACAGGCATACTTGTAGGCTGCTGACGCCACCCAGAAGACAATAGTTGGCAATAGCCAAGGCATGTGTTGCGGAGCGCCTAAAAGCATAATCAGTTGCAGAGGCAGCTGGAAACACACACACACACACACACACGGAAGGGACGGGGACGAACCTACGACTATCTACATGAACACACTACTGTATGAAGCATTTACAGAACGCGCTACCGAGTTTGCTAAACAGAGCGCTGTCACAGGCATACTTGTAGGCTGCTGACGTCACCCGCAAGACAATAGTTGGCAATAGCCAAGGCATGTGTTGCGGAGCGCCTAAAAGCATAATCAGTCGCAGAGGCAGCTGGAAACACACACACAGAGACACACACACATGGAAGGGACGGGGGACGAACCTACGACTATCTACATGAACACACTACTGTATGAAGCATTTACAGAACGCGCCACCGAGTTTGCTAAACAGAGCGCTGTCACAGGCATACTTGTAGGCAGCTGACGCCAGTCAGAAGACAATAGTTGGCAATAGCCAAGGCATGTGTTGCGAGCGCCTAAAAGCATAATCAGTCGCAGACGCAGCTGGAAACACACACACACAGAGACACACACACACGGAAGCGACGGGAACGAACCTACGACTATCTACATGAACACACTACTGTATGAAGCATTTACAGAACGCGCTACCGAGTTTGCTAAACAGAGCGCTGTCACAGGCATACTTGTAGGCTGCTGACGCCAGTCAAGAAGACAATAGTTGGCAATAGCCAAGGCATGTGTTGCGGAGCCGCCTAAAAGCATAAAGAGTCGCAGACGCAGCTGGAAACACACACACACACACAGACACACACACACGGAAGGGACGGGAACGAACCTACGACTATCTACATGAACACACTACTGTATGAAGCATTTACAGAACGCTGCCACCGAAGTTTGCTGAACAGAGCTGTCACAGGCATACGTGTAGCCTGCTGACGCCACTCGCAAGACAATACTTGGCAATAGCCAAGGCATGTGTTGCGGCGCCTAAAAGCATAATCAGTCGCAGAGGCAGCTGGAAACACACACACACACACACAGACACAGACACACACACACACACACACACACACACACACACACGGAAGGGACGGGGACGAACCTACGCCTATCTACATGAACACACTACAGTATGAAGCATTTACAGAACGCGCCACCGAAGTTTACTGAGCAGAGCGCTGTCAGGAGGCATACCCCACGTGAGTGGTATCATTTGCAGAGGCAATGCGCCCGATCGGTGTTCGGACAGAGTGCGCAGTCACGCAGTCTGTTACCATCCCAAGTCGCCAGACACCAACACGTTAGTGCTGCAGTCGAGAATAACAAGTAACTACTGATCAGTACATCACTGCATACTGGGCATGCTCAGACACTTAGACTCGGCACAGGGCAGACATGCATACACATGTTGCGACGGCATGGGTGGCGAATGTCGACCGTCGTGGTGTGTCCAGCCACACAACAGAAACCTGGCCATGCCACAGACGTGGCTGCTAAGGGGATACAGGCATGCACCCGGGTATAACTGCAGACGGCGCGGTGTGCACTGTGCTGTGTGTCTATCTACACAGCTGCCTACTGGGCATGCTCAGACACTTAGAGTCGGCACAGATCAGACATGCATACACATGGTGCGACGGCATGGGTGGCGGAATGCGGACCATCCTGTGTGTCCGCCACACAACAGTAACCCGGTCATGCCACAGACGTTGTTGTTGCAAGGGGAATATTTAGGTGCAATTAACCATGTGTAGGACTGGCCTACAGTTTGTTGCATGCTACAGACAACCCTCCCAAACACAAGATACCTTCACAGATGTCCTGAGGACACTGGTGAGTGGGCATGCTCTCACAACAGCACCGTATTGGGTGACATGAACCACCCATACATAGCCTGGGAACATTACCCATGGCACAACACAGTACGCCAGCAGTCCCAGGTGTTCACACACCTGGCCACTGTTAAACAGCCATGCACCATACATACCAGGGGATGTCTGACAGTTCTGCCCATCACGCATGGTGAGGATATGCCCCACACAGGATGTACAGCCCTCAATGGTGATGCAAGACCGTATAGTGGATCCACTGGTCATCCACTCACTGTAACCAACACCAGCATGGGGACCTCAGTGATGACCTCTCCACAGAAAAACACACACATCATATGACCGTGTGGTACCCTACAAGTCCTCCATGCCAATGTTGAACAGAGGCCAGACCGCAAACGCCTAACGAATGCCTTCCCGACCACTCCACATGCATGTCTGCAACAGGCAAACATGATGACATCAGGACCTTGTCCACCACAGGTAGGCACATGGTGTGGTGGACCGCAGCCACTGACTACCTGTACATCAACAGTTGATGCTACTACATGGCAGGGCAATGACAGTACCAGGGAAACCATCACCCATTCATACCGGCGCCCCCATACGGCCCCACCTACCATCATCCAGGTCCGCCGTGGGAGTGGTACTGCAGAGGGCACATGAGACAACCACAGGGCCTTCCCTAACTGTGGTAAGGACATGGTTGGGGGCACACAGACTTGCCTGGAAATGGTCCAGAATGGTACAACAGTCACTGCACCCACAGACATTGTCTGCATACCACAGGACATGTTCCATGCATACATCCCCCCAACAGGGAACATATCCATCCCACCAGAGTGTATCCTCCCAAACATGTCATATGGCCTGGAGTGATCCCATATCTCTATGGCGGTTGACACGGCAGCAATGGGCACCGATGGTTTCCTGGCTGTGTGCTACCCATCCTCTTTGAGGCCCTCGCCCACACATGCGCCACTGTGTCATGTTAGCCTTACTATGGGCTATGTCCCCAATGGATGCCATATGGCATCTGTGGTCCCACTATGCCAGGGTAGTGCTCCTATGGACTGTCAACAGCCACACCCTATACGCTTGACAAGTGTTGTCTGCAAAGCTGTGTGGAGGTCCATACAGGTGGTCATGGTTACAGATAGCGTGTACAGCCAATACCGAACATACCCACAACTACATAGTCAAGGGCGGATCCTGCCTCCCCAACCTGCTCGTCCAGTCTGGAGTGTTCACCAAGGCCATTGATGGGGATACGTGGGTTTGCACACAGTACCATGACCTGGTGGGAGCGCTCAGAGCACACTACACATGGGACCCATGGAAAGGCTCGCCAGCATACATGTGGGGACATATGTCACCCGATGCTTCTCACACAGGTTGGAGGTCACACCACACAGGGTTGGTGCTCAAGGTGCCTTGTCACACTCATATCTGGACCCAGTGGAGGCCCACAGGGCTCACTCCTGTGCCCCTGCCATATGGCATCCGACCTTCCAATGTGCATGCAATCATAGGGGATTGTAGCAGACAAGGTATGCAGATGACTACGCACCGCCAACATACCCAACACCCCATGTTACACCTAACATCCACCTAGGGCGCCATAGACATGGATGACTGGTGCCAGAGCCATGGCCTGCTACCAAATGCCAGAGAAGGTGCAGCCCTACCCAGTGTGAAGAACATGTTCGTCCCAATGTCACATGTAGGTGGTACGCCATTAAAGATGGTGGACATGTTCAGGGAAATGGCTACCACACCTGTCGGCAACCTCTGTCAACACACACAATGGCAATGTGGGTGTGAAGACATTCCATTGTGGCCTCCTGGTCTGGATGGAATGGCAACCACATCAGGGGTGTTCATTGTACCCCTGTACACATCACACACCAGTGCAATGACTGCGTATAATGGCACATGTGGCCTGTAGCTAACCTGACGCCTGCAGCACTCGGAAGGACCGCAAACGCTCCACAAGACGGGATGACGGTGCTAGGACATGTGTCACAAGGTGCACGCCAAGGGGACACCGCTGTGGATCTTCACAGCACAGCTGCTCCGTGGTGATCTGTGCCTGACATACACGGCCATGTCTGACCTGGGTGACATGGGCACATTCCACCTCCCAGGCCCCATGCAAACACGGGCACAGAAGCGACTGTCAGACACCTCAACTCAAAGATGAGTGGGACGTGCTGGGGGAACAGGGTAACGGCCAGACACACCCTACAACACGGGAGGAGTGCCAGGCCATGTGAAGGAAAGGCCCTGACTGCCTTTGTCCAGGACTGCTAATGACGTGTGGATGTGTGACGATAGTTATGCGCCAGTCAACCTCTGTGTGTCACTGCTAGACCAGGGACTGGGGACTGATGGATATGGCATCCCCATCCTGAGGGGTGTTAGATGCCACACACAGTCATGCTAGGTCCACACATGTCGTAGGGCACATATCCTGTCACGCTCATGTGTGCCTATGTACCCATGTAGGGTCCATGCCGGATGTGGGTAACTGTGCTATGCTGATTTTGCCAGACATGCCTGTGGGTACCCCACGACTACACGTGGGGAACTAATTACAGTGCTCCCAGTAGGCACGCAAGTACACCATCAGTATCATACGGGTTAACTGCACCGACATGGTGCTACACATGTAACCACCACACATACTGTGTACACATATCAATGAATGCTGCACCTGTCCTGCATGGTATGTCTGCTGCATGATGTCCGTGCACAACACACATCACATACACACCTGTCACCAGCCATACACACACACCACAACATACACAGCACGCACTATGCGCACACAGGTATCACATACACCTCTCACTATCGTGTCCACCCTGTGCATCATAATATGTTAGCTTAACCGTGCATTGATGGTGTGGCTCACAGTTATGCGGCAGAGACTTAATCATATGCACAGGGTGATATGTGTGCCACAGGCATGGGCTGTACCAATGGATGACATCATGTGTGTGTGTAAGGGCCAGTGCATTGAGTGGGCATGACTATGTAGATTGCATGTGGGTGTGGTGGAGCCCTACAGTTGTGTCTGCTGTGTGTGGGTGTGTGTGTACACAGTTCAGTCATCTGTGATGCCTACACGGGTATGCTTGGCAGCCCCTGACTGTACAGTGCAGGTGTTACGGCTCACTGTGTCTGCCGGCGGCGAAGTGACCCGCACCTGCCTGGGGTCGCACGGGCACGACCGGGTGGAGGTACAGACTGTCCACTCTCCGATGTCACATGTCCGCTGGAAACGTGCTCACGACGGGACCACCCAGGGCCACGTCCACCTGGCCTGCTCTGTCCTGCTGTGGATGGTGTAGTAGCAGCTGCAGTGCTACTGCTACCATCACTGTCTGTGTGGGCATGGGAGGTGGCACGCACACGCTGACCTGCAGCAGGTGGTGTTGCTGGCACACGCCCACGCGCCCTATGCCTCACCCCTACCTGGTGTTCCTGCACGGACTGCGCACGCCAAGGATGGCCAAGCCTCGGTCGATGAGACCAGCCATATCGCCTAATCTCCTATCCAGAACATCGGCAAGATGCTGTTGTGCATTTGCCAATGCCTGGATGCTGTCATTTAGGGTACGGATTGCGGACCTCTGCAGCCTCTGCCCGCCCTGGTTCTGCCGCTCGCACGTGCCTGCGCCCGCCATTACAGTCTGGAACATGCGCCTGGTTATACCAGCTGCTGCACCCTGTACGGCAGGTGTATGTCTAGCGGTGCTCCCCACGGGCAGCACCTGCCACATGCCTGCGTGGCACTGCACCAGTCCTTACACTGGCAACATCGTGTGTACCCACACCTTCTGCAGCCACCACACATTCCTGCTCGGGGACAACAGACGCTGACTGACCGTCATCTATGGGCAACGGTGTTGGGGTATGTGTCGGCATCTGAACCGTGTGCAGGGATGAAAGGGACGATGTGTGATGTTCTCCAGTGGCACAGACTCTGCCTGTGACGACCCTGCCTGTGCCTCATGCACATGCTCATCACCACTAGTATCTGTGGGGACACTAGCATCAGATTGACCGCAGGAGGGGAACGCACCTACAGCACCTGTCAATACAAAGACATACCATCGGTTACAATACAGACACACACAGACACACACACACACACACACACACACACACACACACACACACACACACACACACACACACACACACACACACACACACACACACACACACACACACACACACACACAGCATGCATGTGATAATGCAGGTGGCATGCAGCATTCACACAACACAGACCAGTGAATGCAGACCAGACATTCATAGTGGCAGTATGTACACTGCCCTGGTGGGGACAGTACAACAGGCAGGTGTCATTTAGTAGGCATGCAGTACACACATTCATGGTAGTTTGCATGCATCAGCGTGATACACCGTGTGGCGGATGGCAAGTTGAGAGTACACATGGCTGCCAACACTATGTAATGTACACCGCAAACATGTGCGGTATCATGTGGACATGTGAAGATGGTGTCCCACCGCATGCACCACATCACGATGGCTGTCATGGTGCAGTGTTATGTGTACAGTGTACAGATACAATGTATGTGTAACAGTGATGTCTGTGCAGGTACGTTTGCTGTGAGCTGTGTGCATAGCTGCACGGTGTGTGGTGCGGGCTCTGTGCCACTGCACAGTAGCAGGACACAGCTATGTGTCTGTGCGATGCGTGACCTGGACGCATTACATTGCCATGTCTGTAAGTCAGTTCAGCTGCTCAGCAGCACATATATGGTGGACATTGGAGGCACCTGTAGTAGCTGTGGAGAGGAATTTCATGTCACTGGTGTACTACATCAGATGTCCAGGGGTCCACTACATTGATGAACCCACTATGTGTGTACAGGGTGCAATGGTGAGTACCCACTGTGGATGTGCTGTGTGGCAACATGCCTGTAGGTATCAACCATGGCCTTGTCTGTCTGACTCATTGACAATTGTGTGTGGTAGACATTGTGCACACGGCCCTGTGGTGGCCCATGTGACATACACCCATACTAGTGTGACGTGTCACATTCTCTACGGATATGCTGACAGTGTGTATGTCTGCTATGTTGTGCATAGGTCATATCATGGTGTGACAATGCTGCAGCCAGACATCCACGCATGGGACATGGCATGCCATGTCACAACGCAGTGCACCGATGCAGGGCATGGGTCACATTGGTAACACCTGTGCTCTGGCCAGATCACAGCTCACTCTGTGGTACTGTGTCCATACTGCACTGGCATACCAATGCATACTACACATGCAGCCATTGTGTAACACCTACACCATTGTATGCATAGCTGAATGCACGTAACACACCAATTGGTTGTGTGGTGTCATACCACTCACGGTAACGGGTGTATCTACTGTACATGGGTGGTGTGTATGTCGGGTGGTGCGAGCTGTATACCGTGACGGGGCACACACAGGTGAGCATGTCATGCCTAGACACATGGGGAATATCAATACAGCAGAACATGCGCTTGACTGGCAACAGACTTACCTGCAACAGACCCTTGTCCTTGCGACACGCCAGACGCATTCTGTAAAGGCATTACACAAAGGTATACACATTAGCCATTACTATCTCCACGGTCAGCACTGTGCATGACACATCATGCATGTGTGTGGTTGCATGTGCTATGCACATGTCTGCTAACACAACATAGCATACAATGGTTTGCATCTTGTGTGGCCATATACCTGGCATGTATTGCTATATCATGTGTTGTACTATGACACCCACACCCACGCCGCCTATCATACAAACATGCAACACTGACTTACCATGCAGCTCCAGGCACATAGCCTGGGAGACACCCACCTCCACGTTGGACGCAAGTGGTTCTGCGTGTTGTTCCGCGGGTGTCCCCAGACTGGCCAGGAGCTCCTCCGTAGCTGTGAGTGGGGGCTGTGTTGGTGGCCCACCACCTGTCCCACGCTGTTGCCTGGCGATTGCAGCGCACGCTGTCTTGCATGCCGGATCAGGTCTGTGCAGTGCCCGCGGATTTGTTGGTAGCTGCGTTGGTTCCGCCCACGCTGTTCACCCTCCTGCACAACTCCTCCCACATCTCCTGCCGTTCTTGTGCCTGCTGTGGCACATGGCTAAACAGGGCGTTGTAGTTACTCTGGAGGTATGGTATGATGACCTCCTCCTCCTGTCGGCTAAATGGTGGAAGCCGGAACGTGGCATTATCTGGAAGACATAATGATGGTGGCAGGTCACATTCACACTGCTGTGCTGGCATACTGTTGGAAATACATTGCTATGACATGTACGACATCTGCACAGTGATCTGTGAAGGGCATCGTGGCGGTGACACAGCCGATGTTGTGGCTTCACACCATTGAGCACTGGGTGTCACATCATATCTGTGTGCCACCCCATCACACTGTGCACGCACCATGTAGATGTTAGCCTGCCATGGACATGTGTACCTGGCTGCACCTATGTCCATATCAGTTGGCATATGTCCCCATGTGACTACTGTGCTACTGTTCACCTGTACGCTGTGTATATGTCAGTACACATCACGTCTGTGGCCATTGTGAACGGCAGCAGCGGCACTGTACACATACACATGGACACCTGCACATGCATGTGTTGTGCCATGTACTTCCACACAGCACTGTACCGGTGCTGGACAACTTGCCCCAGCTCACCTGTGTTACGATGTGATAGACATGGAGCAATGTGTAACCATGACACATTAGCAGGAAAGGCCATGCATAGCATGTACACGCACACATTGTGCAGAGCATCACACAGCACCTGTAACATGACAGGGTGCATCGCCACCACATTACTACTGTGTATGGTTGATAGTGAGAGTGCCTTTTGTCCATTGCACCATGTGGGACTGTGATAGCTCATGCAGCCTTGCTGGTCATCTCTGCATGATATGGCAGGGTATGCCACATACATGGCAATGGGTGTGACCCACCCAGGGGCTGACGGTATTGGCAGGGTGGCTGTCCATTGCTTTTGTCATAGCTGTGTGAATATGGACATTCAACATGTTTATCACCATGGTGTGGACACTGTCCTCCAGCGAGGTATGCTGTACGCTGCTTGTTGAGGGTGTGTGTGGTGCATGCAGGTATCACACATCCATGCATACACTGTAGCCCTGGCAGGTGCTATGTGCTGGGATGTTGATCGACACAGTGCTGTATGTGTACACACACCGCTATCCCATGCACATGGATATCTGCCTGAACTGATGTGGGTAACACATATGTGTACATACATTGCCCGCTGCCACCCACATGTCTGCTGCTGCACTACACACCGCCATCCCTCCCTGTGTGAATGTGGTGTTGGCCTCAGCAGAGGTATCCATGTATGGGGACATGGATGTTCACATAGCAGGCCCACTGATGGTATCGTCGATCTGACCATACACATATGATGCACCCCTCACACATACAACCCATTCATATTGTTGTTCACAATGGTGACACGGCTATATTGCTATGCCGGAGCCATTCACAGACATACATACACAGAGGCATGCACGCCCATCTGTGTCATTGGCCGGACTATTGGTGTGGTTTTGCACCGAACGTGTTTGACTGCAGGTGGCGCAGACCTACTGTGCACATGTCTACATGGTAGGCCTGTTCTACGGTAGGCATCTGTGATGTGCTGTGCACATCTCATACCTGCACATTTGGTTGTTGTCCATCGGTCCACAGGCCAGTGGTGGGACATACAGGGATGTTGCTGAACATATGTACATGCGACCCTGTACAACTGTGACGCTAGCCTCTCAGATGCTCATGTGTCGTGGACGTGAACACCGTACACACACATGTGGTTGTGGGCCGTCCATACCCATCTCCACCTGTGGGTTGCTATCATCCCACACACTCCTTGTACTGTATGTTCAGGCTATGCAGCTATGTGGGTCTTGTGTGCATACAATACGATACTATGTGCCTTTGCACCCATCACAGACATTGTCACACAGGTACACCGGCAGCCATACACATCGCAGATTGTTGTCAGCATGTCACATGTGGTACACACCTAACACATCTCCTGCGGGACATGGTAATCTGTATGGGCATGTCCAGTAGTGACATACCACAGCTACCCCTACATGACGGCTATGCAGGACATGTCTGTGTACATCTACTGTGACATATACACAAGCAATGCCCCTACCTACATCACATGGTACTACCTGTGGAGTATGTGTGTCTGCATCCATGCTATGGCCATAGATGACAATTGTACATCTATATGTGCAACATACCTCAGTGCCGGTTGTCATGAGCACATGTTCCATGTGTCAATGCATTGTTTGTGTCTGTTGGGCAGTCATTGTTGTGCATGGTTTACATGGCTGACATAGTGTACTGTGTCTGATTCCAGGTACTTCATTGGGCTACCAGCATTGTACATTTCTACAGCACATTCCAGCCATCATGTAGCCAGCTTAGATGACAGTGGGAGGTGTTCCGCCATGTGCACATATGTCACACGGTACAAGGGTGACTGACACACATTGTCAGGACTGGGTTCTGACTGCTGTGGATGTGTGTACCGGTGTTGACAACCATGACTGCACCAGATGGTGTCTTCTGGATGTGTGACATTCACAACAAACACCCACATTCACATAGCAGCACATCGTCCACGACAATTGACATTCCTGCCTGAACACTGTGTACGGTATGTTTGTATAACCACTGCATATATCACTGGTGGCCACCAGCATGGCTGCCTACAACAGCAGTGTGTATCCTGTGCAAACATGGTTACACCAGTCACACCACACCTGTGCCAGCTGGCCCTGTAGTGGGTGACAGTGCAGTTCCATTCATCATGTAACAGTATACATCGTGCACCAGTATGTTGCAGACATGTGAACGGCTGTGCTACTCAACATATGCACACATGACACATCACCTGGTACACCGTGTCTGCCTTGCCACCTGCTATTGTGACCACCCTGTGATGACATTGTACGGCCCACATGGACGTGGACATGTGATGGCTCAATGGTGAATTAACCGTCCAGGTGTGTGTCTAGCCAGGTGTCCAGTAGCCACTGGTCTGCATGCAGGGATAGTCTACATTGGCCTACTCTGTCACTGGGACTGTTGACTATGGTCATACTGTTGTTATGCAGGCATGTGCTGTTTGTCCAGTCTGATAGTCGTGTTGAACCACACTACCGTGGCACACATGACGGTGGACATCTGGCTAAGGTGTGCAGCCCACATGTACATCTTCTCATGCTATGCTGCCTGTGCAGCGGTGTCACATGTCTGTCTCTGGCAGGGCTGTCACAGGTAGGCACAGCATGCAGTGATGTGTGACAATGCTTACACCCTCCACTGTGTTGTACACTAGCACTGCACACACAGTACAGCACACATGTCATTTATCTACGGTGCCTGGGACCTGCCTCCATGCCCTACACGGCACACCTGCCAGTCCAGATTGTACACAGATCATACCTCCCAGTCACATACCTGACTGCAACACACACAGGTGGGTGGTTCCCACACCACACCGTGATTTACACACATACTGTATTTTCCCATGACACATTGCATCATAGGTAGTCCATGTTCAGATACCCATGTTTGTGGCCACTACGCACATTGTGACACGCGACAGTGCAGACACTGTACACCACAGGTTACATGCCAGTCGGGTTGGCATGCTGTACATTGCACCTGGGACAGTTGCTACTGCTATGTATTGCCAGCAACACGACCTTCCCTAGTATGGACTCCCACGTACCCACACATGCTTGGCCATGCAGTACACATAGCTGGGTGACACATTACACGACACATACCATACCTACACTACCCTCAGCATGCACCAAACCTCCATGTGTCTGTATGCTAGGCCTACACACCTAGCCCCTCTGTTTGCTGAACATCCATGCTTACCATCCCTGCTAGCCACACCCTAAGCACACAACCATAGCAGCATGCATGGTACATACACACTACAGCCGGTATTACTGACATCCACTGACAGAGGTAGTTGAGGGCATGGCAACCCGTCCGATGGACAGTCTATGTGCCTATGCCAACAGTGATCACAGTGCACTTCTGCTACATTTACACACTGGTAGGGACCATGCTATTCCACACTGAGACATGGTGGTGCTGGCATTTTCACAGACGCCACAGTGGTATTCCTGTTCCATGCACACGTGCTGTATGGGCACATGTGCAGGCTGTTGCACGGTAGTTTTGTTCACCTGTGTGTTGTGTGTCACTTGACAGTCATGGTGTGTCCTGCTGGTGCATGACATACTCCACAGCTAGCTACCTACACATGACTGCCAGACATTGCAGTGTGGGCCCTCACGCAGTGTGGTGGTATGTCTCTGCTGTTTGACTACATCCACATTCAATGCAGCATACCACGGTCATGCAGGCATTGACGACACAGATGTTGCTGGCATCCTGCCTGCCAATGGGGTACCTACCAACAATACACACTCTCACTCACTACAGGGTTCCAATCCTTGGCTGGACATTGTATTAACCCTGTGGACACATACATAGTACTGGCATGCACATGTTATGTCTGGGAACACAGTCCCAATGTCACCTCCAACCGCCGTAGTTGTTGTATCCCGCCAACCTGGCTGTTACATGTCTCTGCAGCAGCACACGACAGTGACTGCTAGCCCATTCATGTACGTTGTGCACCCTGACCACCACACTACCACATCTATCACACTACACATGGATGGTACTGCATTGCACGTATGGGGCTGCATCTCTACACCCATGACTGGGCCATTCAGTATGGCACTGGGCCACATCTTGACATACATGCTTCACACACTCATTGACTACCTGCATGCCTTTCCTGGCACCCTTGTTGGGCTTCTGTGCGCCACAGCACACCACATCCCATGCTGGCCACCTGTCATATTATTGCATGGGTGGTTGGGGTGGTACAGAGGGTATCACATCAGACATGATCCGCTCTTTGCCCTTCAGCACCATTCCACTTTATGCTATTGACAGTGTACACATCCAGCATCACATCGGACCCTATGTATCGGCATGTTACGCCATGTGCCTTCTGTACAGTTCACACAGTGGTGCAGGCATATCATGCTGACTACAACATTTCAGGGACGTGTGGCATTGCACCTGGTTCAGACATGTGGCCCCTCATGCTCAGTATTTGCATACGTACACTACCTGCTGTCACACAGTACTGTACATGCCTACATATACCACTTCTACATACCTGGCAGCATTCTAGCTCATCCTACTCATGTTGCTGACACCCATACAGGTGTCAGTGTGGCAGATATATCATGTAGATATCATTGCATCAGTTACATCACACATAGTGCATACACATCACCTTTGCATACTGACAGTCATGCGGTGTGTATCACATGGATACTGTCCCTATACAGGCATATCACGTTGTACATGGTTGATGTACACACACATGGCCCACATGGTGCTGTGGTTGCCATATTACACCATAGCGTGGGTACACATGTGCAGGACTACACATTTCTGGACCGTATGTCTAGCTGATACCTTGGGTGCCCTTGTACCTGTGCCATACACACATGTACACGCAGGCCGTGTTACAATAACACATGTGTGGTGTACCTTACACAATGGATACAACGTTACATGTCTCAGTATAGTCATGCTGTGCTCTCTACCCAGCTCAGACAGTTTACATATGCAAATGACAGTCATGTAACACATCTGTGCTCACCTGCATGCCACTAACACAGGGGTGTAATGTACTCTGCCATGGGCCATGTTCTCCACAGTACTGATGCATGTAGTACTCCTACATGGCGCTTGCTGTGGGCAGGGGGGGAGGAGCAGTCCTGCATGTGTGCACACATGCCACATTGCTCAGCCCGAGCGCCTGTGTGACATCCACAGACTGGACACACACCATGCTGTGGGACATAGGTCCTGTGCACATCCCACAGGGGCACACTGTGTCACTAGTCATGTGATAGCTGCCTTGCTGGTAGGGTGACACAGACCCATGGTACCACCACAGCGGACGTACTGTATAGACATGACAGTTGACATCCAGTTCTGCCGTTCAGTGGACACTACCATGGGGGGGTGGTGTCAGTACTGTGTACATTGCACATGTGTTTACACACGGCCCTGCTGGACATCATTGTGGCACACATTGCACCTGCTATGGAACGTTTGGACATGGTCACTTGCTGTTACCTCCATTTCGGCTACCTATTCTGCTACTACATTGTCCCATATGTGCAGGCCATACATATCTTGTGTATGTATATAACATTAGCCCATCGCTCCATCATGCATGCTATGCCTGTGATACTGTCTATGATTTGTGAACATATCCATCATGCCAGCTTTGCATTACACATAATTGACATAGTCGCCTACTGCGTGGGATAGGTGCACGTGCGCACATTCCGTATGACATCGACGGTATATGCCCATGCACATGTGTGCTGTGACACTATACATAAATGTCCTATCCCCTGCTGTGGCACTTCAGTGTTGGATATCCACTGCCAGCATCGGCGTGGGTGGTGGCATTGTTCTGTGTTTGCAACCCCTATGGCAGACCTGGGGTAGGGTTACCACCTGTGCCACTTTGCAAGGGACAGTCCCTCCTTGGGCAGTTGTGTCCTGACAAAATTTATCACAAATGGCAAATGTCCTGAGATTGTGGGACATCACTATATACCATTCTTATGTAAGAGTTGCATAACATACTTATTTATGTATGTACATTCCTAACTGTTACAAGACACACAATAAGCAACTGAACTGCTACAAGACTACACTTTTCTTTATGCAAAAGAGTAGAGTTCTAACCTTTGTACTGACCATGGGTATGTGTCCACCTGTAACATCTGAAGTGTGTCCCACGATTTCCCACTTTGGCCTTTTGAAAGGGTGGCAAGTCGGCCCTGGGGTTATCCCGGTGTTTACATGTTGTCCCACTGCTGTGCACACGTTGTCCACAGTTGTTGGTATGCTGCGCGTTTAGCATTACATATCCAACCTTCGCCTCTCTGCCTGATGGACAGGTATCTTTACCTACACACACTGTTCACATACTGTACAGATTCGTCATACGTATGCGTTACACACCAGTACATGTCGTGGGTTCGACATACCTTTCCGCCTTTTGTTCCGAGTTCGCCTCTATTCCCTTGTTTCTCTTTCTCTAGTTTGTATGAGTTCGGTATGAACATACGGTTTGAATATCCAGGAGTCTTCCTTATATTCGCCGCCTGATGCATGTGGGTTAATCAGGCCAATAGCTGTTCCTCGGTGTGTACTTCTGCGCATATCAGCGGTGATCCCCTTCCTTTCGCTCGCTTCTGGCGTCGGCACTAGGCCATGGTTCTTTCCTCGTGTGGCGTTGGTTATTTGCAATACCTTCGTGAGGATGGTATGTATTGTATCATGTTTGTGTGACTGCATCCGCTATGTGTGGTGTCGGGTACATTTCGCTGTGGTGTTAGCCGTGGATTGTGTGTGTTGGGTATGGTATTGTGTTCGACATGTGGGTCCCGTGTCCTGGCGGCGTCTGTCGATGGCGTTGTGCATTCAAATGTGTTACATGGCTGTTATTTTCCTGTACATAGCGAATGCATGGATGCATGAGCCGCTGCTAGTGTTTCCCAGGAGCTTGTTGTGGGTATGCCGCTGTCATTCACTGCCTGTATGTGTTTGCTACGGTTTTAGCTGTTATCCCTTTGATATGTGCAATGGGGTATATCTGCGGATGTGGGTGACGGGTACGGGATGTGAGTCTTGCATTTATACATACCAGATATGCTTGTGTGTGTGCTCCATCCGTGCTTGGGGAGCTGCGGGTTACCTGTCTGTTGTTCCGGGAATGTTTGTTTTGTTGATGTCGCCTGCTGTCGGTATCGCCTGCATGTGTGCTTCCTGCACGTATTCCTCCTTCACATCCGTTATATATCTGCGGATGTTCGTCCCCGCCTACCATCCATTGGCATTTTGTCGCTGATAGTTACGGTGATTGTGGTCCTATACTTGGGGCGGACTGTATGCTACCGGTAGCCTCCTATTCGTGTGCCGCTTGCTTACGTCACGGTCGTGGAACACACCGCGGTATTTACCGGACCGTAAGTGTTCACGATCGGTGCCGGGATGGCACATTCCGATTTTCGCCGTACATGCCTGCTGCTGTGTAACGCGTTGCCGACGGACCGTGTGGAGTGTACGTTATGGCCGCCATACCTACGGTCGTGGTTTGTACATGCGTCCTTTGCATCTCCTGTTTGCTATGGCCCTGTGGTACACTTTGGGACATTTGTGCTTTGCATCATTTTACGTCACCACGTGCATAGCCACTGAGGAGATGTCAGTACTACTTTGTGGGTACTGCTGTACATACGCCTATGGTTCCTGTACTGTATGCCTACGCCTGTTATTACACTCCGCCTGTGACATGTCACCTTCATACACAGTTTACACTGGCACACACATTACACACACACAGCGGAACACACGACAACCTCACCTCACACATACACATATTGCCGCCATGGCTGTCAACCTTCTATTTCCGAGTGGGGAACACACACAGTAGTAATGTGAAACACATGGGCATAATGTGGAACACATAGTAATGGCATAGTGACAACTTCAGCTAAGTAGGTCATAGGTTGATTATGATATGCTGATTTACTTACAGTGAAGAACCTTTACTAACTTACTATGAGTACATTCTATTTACCAGGATGTCATTTATATACATTCCTAACAATGGATGTTTGAGAGACATTTTCAATGTGGAACTTGGAGGAACTGCGAGGAACATGAACTGTTTTACACCCCAGATGAGGTACGTTCCTCATAATGTCGTACACTTCACTGGTATGCTTTCCGCCGCACCGACGGTTGAACACAATACCTACGTTGGCCGCCGGTGGCGGCGTGTATCTCCGCACTCATGTCCTATGGATATGACACGCACATATGTAGGGTTGCCACCTTTTCAAATGGCCAAAGTGGGACATTTTTAGTAGGTACGTCAGATTTTGCATGCCAACACATACCCACGGCCAGTACAAAGGACAGCGATTCACTTTTTTGACGGAATACAAAGCTGTAGCATTACAGTTGCTTATTCTGTTTATTATCATATTTAGATGTTTCTTCTACAAAATAACTGTTTTCTGCAACTAATAAAGTAATTATGGGAAATGGTTTTGTCCTACAATCTCAGGACATTTGCCATTTTGTCAATGTTTTGCAGGACACAACTGCCCAAAGGTGGACTGTCCCTCACAACGTGGGACAGGTGGTGACCCTACACATATCCCGTTACTGTACCGTGGACCGGTGACCATCCCGACACGTGGATATGTATTGATGCAGGTTAACATTTCCATGGCTGGCGTTACCTGCCCTGCCCACCCTCCAGGATGATCGGGTTGTCGGTCACTATGTTTAATATGTGGTGATTTCACGTCTTACTTATCTGTGAACTTGCATCCCTGGGTTCCATATTACCCTGTTGTCCTTTCTATCTGTGTATGCGTACATATATTTCTACATGTGTACTGATATGTATTTCCGTATCTGTGTATGCACATGCGTACATGTGTGGTCGACTTGCGGCGATAGTGGCAGCATATGGCTACGCCGTGTGCTGTTGAACCGGCGTGCGTTGAGGTGTTGGCGTTCCATGCTCTGCTGGCTATTGGGTGTGCAGTGTTTACCGGTGCCTTTGTTGGAGTCACACATACGTCCGCACATACGGTACACATTACGGGCGGACATGTTTGTGTGGCGTCCATTTTACTGTGTGTGCAGGTCAGGAGGTGTCAGTCCATGGGGCCTACACTGTCAAAGTATGTGCTATGCGTTCCCTCTTTGCCAGGGCGTAGGCATATTGGGCACGCCTCTGTCTACCTACTGGGGCTGGCTCAGTGTGTCCGTGGCGCCGCCCTGTGCCTGTGCTTGCCCTGGCAGTTGTGGCGGGCTTGGTGGCCCTCCGGCATTATGTCCCTGCAGCAGCTGTTTCCGCAGAATCATATTGTGTAGCATACAACATACTATGAATATGTGGGCACTTGTGCCTGGAGAGTACTGCAAGGCTCCACCGGATGTATCCAAGCACCGGAACCGTGATTTCAAGATCCCAACACACGCCTATGATTATTCTCGTTTGTGCGTGTGCCTCATTATGGCGTTCTTGCATGTGTGTGTGTGCATTTCTGATGGGTGTCATCAACCACGGCTCCAGTGCGTAGCCAGCATCCCCACAAGGTGACCTTGTGTGATGTCCCCACTGGCGAATACCTGATACAGCTGTGAGGCATGCCAGATATGGGAGTCGTGGTAGCTTCCAGGGCTGCCAGCACACACATCCATGATAATGCCCTGCGCATTGCACCCGACCTGGCAATTGATGGAGGGTATCCCTTGCGGTTTATGTAGCGTCTACCCTGCTCCCCAGGTGGTGACTTGATTTCTATGTGCGTACAGTCTATCGCACCCAGGACCTCCGGGTATTGTGCCACACGGTGGAAGCGGCGCATATTGCTAGCCAACTCCTCCTGAGATGTGGGGAACTTTATGTGCTCATGGGCATGTGGTAACATGGCATCCAGGAACTGGTGTAGTACCCTGGATGCTGATGCCTGTGAGATGCCCATTATGTCCCCGGTGGGCCTTTGAAAGGTACCTGTAGCCAGTATTCGCAAGCTCACACATACCTTTGTGTCCACTGGGATGGGCTCCCCTCTGTTGTCTCTTGTTCTCAGGCGGCACAGCTCCACTATTTGCTGTAACGTGTCCCTGTCCACCCTGTAGCTCTACTATCTCCAGGTCTCGCAGCCCTGGTAGGTCACCCTTGGTCTGAACACTCTCCTTCTCCTGTGAGGCCTACGGTAGTTGTCGGCACCACCCTCCGCAACTCCGTCTGTCTCTGCCACATACCTATGCATCACGGCCACGGCGGCACCCAGCATATACATGTTAAAAGTTCCCGTCTGTTTACACCCCACGGTGCGGCGTTTGGGAAATCGCTGTGTGTTGTGCATTCACATTTATTACTGTTGTGCTGTATACCGGTGATGTCATTGGGTGTGTCTGTGCGGCCCTATCCATGGATTATTTCCGTGGTTTTACGCTTGCAGCTGCAACGGTACTGCCTGTAGTGTTACATTACAGTTGCCTGCATTGCCTTCGCCTGGCATCTTACATTACTGCATCCTGCAGGCACATGGCATATGATGCATTTTATCTGCAGCCGCAGTTATGCTACCTCTGTACTTGGCTGTGCTATTTCGGTTCTTTGCTCTTTGCATTTCTACTACATCCCTATTATCTTTGCTCTCATATGCCTCCCCTTTCCCGTTCTGCAGGAGTCTGCATGCAGACTTATAAGCTGCCGGCAGTTGCCCTTCCTGCATTGATTGGTGTTAATTGCTCGTTACGGATACATTTACACTGCTTCCGCATTTCCTCGTATTCTCCGCATTACCTTCCTATATCCCTGGTTGTTGCCGGTGAGGCCGTCACATGACTGGTTTCGGGAACGTAGTCATCCTCGTGCACATGCATTTGTACGCGCATTCTGTACTGTCAGCGCATCTATTTCCTAACACGCCAGTCATGATGCTGTGATGTGCATTGTACAGCCCAGATTTGCTGTCCTCCAATATCCTTCCTCCTACAGTGGCACACCCTGTGTGGTTGACATGTATCTCGTGTAGGCCACTCCTCGGTGTCGCACTGCTACGCCGTTGCTCCATCCTTACGCTGGCGCCGTTTTGCGATTCACTATTATCTGCCTCATTTGCATGGAATTGACTACTAATACCTGGTTACGGCGCGGACACCGCCTCCACTCCTTGACAACCATTGCGCTGGGGTTGCAGCTTTACATACATACTATGGTGTGTGGTGGCTGTGCAGCTGATTTGTGTTCTAATGCTCTTTTCGGACATTATCATATTATTTCATTACTTTACAACTTCTGTGCACACATCCCGGGTCTGCTGTTCTTTCTACGTACGTGCCATTTATGTCATTTTTTACATTTTGTGCATAGTTTCTTTGGACATTCTCGGTGCCTTTCCACATTGGCATATTGCACCTATATGATACCTGACTTTGACAGCCTTCCGTTACTCCTCCGGTATGTTTGGGTAAATGTAAACCGTTTTTGGTTTACATTGCCGTCTTACGCTTACGCCTGCGCCACTTCGTGGATCGCTATTTGCCCTCATTTGCATGGTGCAATACCGCACACAGTGTGTTTTGCATACCTACGCCGGGGGCGGGGACGGTCCGACGCACGCCGGTAGTGCACGTGGAATTCATTCATACCTGAATCGCTAAGCAGCCATATTTGGCGTTATAACGCCGACGCTATGCTGGCGCCTGGCGCAAGGTTCATGAATCCCGGGGAGTGTAATTTTTGGTGAAAGTAAATACAAAAATAACACTACCTTTGGGTGTTAATTAAGCACTCAGATGCTTAGGATGGTCAAAGAAAAAACACAACTGAAGCATTCTTGTAAGTAACTTAAATGTCAGCAAGCAAAATGACATAGTACATCAAAGGTATTTGAGAATGCAGTTTTAAAATATATGTATCTTAAGAATGAAAATGCAATATCTTATAATCTGTTTTCTTATATAGTTTTTCCTTTTTCTTATATAAATACATTTATATTGTTCTTTTTGTTTATTGTATTAATGTCTATCAAAAGTAAAAAAGGAAAAAAAAGAATGCAGTTCTATTTAAGAATTAAACTATTAAATAAAAAAAACTAGCAGTATGTTATGAATGTACAAAGCATTAAATGTACATACAGCTTTGCTTTAATGTCTCAAATTACTAAAAGACAACAAATATCAAAGGATTTTAAATATATTTCAATAACATACCCAGTGGACTATTATACAATAAAAGGATTTAATTTATCAAAAGCTTGCTTCCTGATTAGACAACCCAATCTGTGTGGATATTGTAAATCAAGAGGTGACAATGCAAAAAGGTATAGTCTCAAAGTCATTTTTCTGTGCCGTTAAGCAGAGAATTCAAACTATTAACTGAAGGTATTAAAAATTCTTCCCTTGTGGGTGGCCAAGGTGGTGCAGCAGTTAAGAGTTGCCACCTCACAGCAAGAAGTTCTCCGGTTCGATTCTCGGCAGGGGTGCCTTCTGTGCGGAGTCTGCATGTCCTCCCTGTGGTTGCGTGGGTTTCTTCCGGGTGCTCCGGTTTCCTCCCACATCCCAAAGACATGCAGTAGGTGGACTGGACACTCTAAAATTGGCCCTAGGTGTTCGTGTGTGTGCCTTCTGTGGAAGGTTGGGCGCCGGGCTGGCAACTCAACACCATAAAACTCCACTGCCAATCATGAGCGGACAGATGATCTGCTGTGGCAACCCCTAACCGGGAAAAGCCGAAAGAAGAAGAAGATTAAAAATTCTTCCCCACCATCAAACTACTTTATGGAGCAGAAAAATATAACTATATTTAAAAAAGCAGAAGAAGAAGACAATACACCTCATACCGCTCAGTACCAGCAATACTCCTAAAAGCAGCTCCATGGACATGTAGACTATACAGAAGGTACCTTACCAAACTTCAGCATCTTCTCTAAAAAAAAAAAAAAAAAAACAGGCACACAAACTCTGCTTAGAATGGAACCTCATCAGATTCCTTAACACCTTAATGAAAACAGATATGAAGAAACAGCACAAAAGACAATGCAATGAGCTTCTCCCTATATTTGAAAAAAAAAATG
The DNA here is from genome assembly GCF_019279795.1 of Protopterus annectens. NCBI lineage: Eukaryota > Metazoa > Chordata > Ceratodontiformes > Protopteridae > Protopterus > Protopterus annectens. Next base: position 517,159,722 of record NC_056726.1, on the reverse strand, counting down.
CAACTTCAATGTATTGTGCAGGCATTCAAAGGTATAGGCTACGTGCACGCACAGTACATGTCCAAGATGCCCAAGACATACACATGACGGCAGAAGAGCACAAGTCCATTTATACAATGACATTACAAAAGGTAAACGCTTTGTCTTAAATAAGGTCATTGTATAAGAGCAAAAATTCACTCCTGACTATGGGTAGCACAGGATTTACCCACAGCTGGCTTTGTTAAATATTCAGGCAAACCACTCCAACAGTCAATAAAGCATGTTTTGGCCACATCTAGAAATGGATTATTGCTGAAATATACAACACACAGGAAGAGGATAAGAAATATGACTTTACAATAAATGAGGTATTTAAGGCAAAAAGCAAATCTTATTAATTTAGGGAAAAGACAAGTTAACTGAACACATCAGAATTTTCCTTATAAAATTTCTTGAATCGAACATGACTACGGGAACTTGACTGAAAATATCACTATCCTCTTGCTTAAGAATAATGTCAGGAGGGGCAGAAACCACACAATGTTTTCAGGCAGTTGGAGCGCTGCTAATCTTAACATTAGAAAATAAAAAGCTTTGAAACATTCAAATTAGATATCTGCAATTAAAATAGTTTGCTGGAATAAAATCCTATCCTGTTCACTGCCCCTGAACTGCTACATGGATCTAAGTATTTGTGCACATATGTAGATGGTTACAACATCAGGACTAGAGAGGAAAGAAAACAACATGCACTACACAATAGACAAAACTGAAGTCAAACCTCTCATCCAAAAATACAAAAACCATTAATGGCTTAAACATGACAATAGCCACACACTTGGTTGTCTGTGAAAGAAATTTTGGGGGGTAGGGACATACCTATAGCCATAGACTAATGCATAGCTTGACAGCGTTACTGCAAAGATAAATCACTCCAGTGCTAAGACTTTTCTCACTTCAATCCAGAATATTAGAAATAACTTTGCAAGCTCTTATAGTAAGTATTCTATATATTTGCAGTCTAGACAAATCCAAACACAGCCATAACTGATCTAAATTTATGCAAGATTTAAGTACATCCAAGCTTTTAAACTTCAGCCATGCTAAGATAATTAAACCTTAACTGAAGGAGAACTAGTTAACTTCCTAATAATGCTGCAACATGAACATCTGATAGCTTACTGGCTGAAATCTATTCTCATTCTTCAAAATAAATTGTGCCTTTATTACAGAAAGCCATGAATTAAATGTTCACATGCACATCTCCTGTCATAAAATAATACACATTTCTATTACCCATATTAATGTCTTATAGGCATTTTCTGTACTGATATCTGATTATAGTACTTCGCTTCTAATTTGCCTACCCATAGTTCTTCATATTTAGCCATTCTAAGATCAAGTGACAAATGTAGTTTTACTTCAGAGAGAGATAAGAGAGAGAGGAACCCTGACAAATTCAAGACAACATAAACAATAAGCTCCTACTATGAGAACTTTTAAGGACATAATCTCTGTATTAGGACTCAATCATTATACATAGAAAATAAATCATTTTCGCCTCAGACTAACTCTTCACTGAGGCAGTGACCAACTATATTTTTTTTTTTTCTCTAACTTCATACAAAACTCTACTTATATCTTTAACAAAACTACAAAATGAATGCTCACTAAATAGAACATTTGCACAAAAATACCTCACATCATATGATCAAGCAAACAAATGTTTGATCAATGCTTCAGGACTCATATACAAGTGTGTAAGTGCATGTCTGTATGTAAACACAAGGTTCCCCTTTATAATCTCAAAATACTGAAATCTCGAATTTCAGTATCTTGAGACCATAAAGGTGAATTTTTAAAATAGCAAAAGTACATAATCGCGAATTTGAATATCTCAAATTCGCAGTTATGGCTTTATGGTACATTACGTACTGTGTTTTGTGTGGATAGTGTCCGGTGTCATGTGCGGATTTAGGTGGAATTTAGGGTAAGTGAGTGTTTTGTAAGCATTTTGGGTGGGAGTTTGAGTGTATGTGAGTGTGTCTGTAAATTGTACATGTGGGTAACATAGGCAGGTGAAAGTATGAGTGTGTAAGTGTTGGCTGTGTTGGTGCATATGTGTGATGTGTGTGCGTGTGCATGCGAGGGCCTGTAGAATGTCTGGGTGAGTTTACTTTTTCTGTTTGTATGATCTCAGAGTTAGTATATATAAGTGTGGGGGGGGTGCGGCCCCCACATGGGGGGAGGCAGGGAGGCTTGCCCCCCTGCTTATTTGTAGTGTAGGTTTGTTGGTTTGTGTTTGTTTGTGTTTTCTTTGTTGGTTTGTTGTAGTGTGGGTTGGATGATGTATGTGTTGCGTGATGTATGGTGTGTTTGGTATGTTTATGCTCGTGACTTTGTGTTTCGTGGTTTTGGGGTTTCGGGATTTGGGACATTCTACTTTATGGTCTCGGGATACTGAAATTTGAGATTTCAGTATTCCGAGATTATAAAGTGGAACCATACACAGACACACACAAACACTTATATATGTGCATCTATATATAATGGTCTTTGGGTTTTATATCCTTTTGGTTAGCTTCTTGCCTGTACTGGGGTTCACTTAAAGACACATTAGGCTCACCATTCTAGGGCTTGAGTGATTGGTCAACTAGATGTACTTTGGGTATCACACTGGACTGATGTTTTAGCTAGCTATGCCTTCCCCAGTCTACCTAGCTTTGTTGATCTTCAAGATTTAATAGGTAAGTGAGGCACAAATGAAAAGAAAGAAATGAAAGAAAAGGCAGCATTCCACCTCAGTCAGTGTATGCCTTAGTATAACAGGTAAGCATATCATCTGCTCCTGAACATACTTTTGTGATTAAAAGGTAAGCATATCATCTGTTCCTGAACATATTTTTGTGATTAAAAGGTAAGCATATCATCTGCTCCTGAACATACTTTTGTGATTAAAAGATAAGCATATCATCTGCTCCTGAACATACTTTTGTGATTAAAAGGTAAGCATGTCATCTCTGAACATATTTTTGTGATTAAAAGGTAAGCATATCATCTGTTCCTGAACATATTTTTGTGATTAAAAGGTAAGCATATCATCTGTTCCTGAACATATTTTTGTGATTAAAAGGTAAGCATATCATCTGCTCCTGAACATACTTTTGTGATTAAAAGGTAAGCATGTCATCTCTGAACATATTTTTCTGATTTTGAGAACAGCAGCTGCTTAGTTTAGATTGCATGATCTGTTTATCATTTTAACCTTCATTTGTTCAGACTGTTGACACACTACAAAAATTGTTACTCTCTATAAAACAAATATAAGTTTGTAGTATCTAATAGAGATGCTACGTATGTCAGGTAGATCATCTTTGGTAATATTCATAATCTGTCTCATGCTGGTCTAACACATTATTATGGCTTTTTTTAATTATTATTTACTGAAGAAAAGAAGGAACATGAGGAAAATGCAGAATGGCATTATAACCACTTTACCCTGCCCCCAGCACCTTTGAATATTAAGTTCACACTTTCTCCTAGCTTAGTGTTCTCAGATGATCTACCTGACATACATAGCATCTCTATTAGCAGTTATACCTTCCACAGTGCTAACCCCACACCCAAATGTTTACTTAAAGTTTACAATTACAGCCTGTTTTCAAGTTTTCCATTATTCTTCTACAATAGAAACAGAACCAGACATAAGCTTTTATTACAACCCGTGTGATCTCATTATTAAAACTCCCTATTATCTCTTTCTGTACAAAGCTGATGAGTGTACCTCTGACAGAGTAACTTTCTCCGGGGGTATATAATAGTTTTAGTGCCTGTTGTCTGGATATTCAGTTATCTCTCGGCTCTCTGAACTTCTTTTTTATGCCACTGCTGTTGTTGTTGTTGTGTCTTTTGGCTTTTCCCGGTTAGAGGTCGCCACAGCGGAACTCCGGTCCGCTAATGATTGGCAGTAGATTTTTACGTGCTGAGTTGCCAGCCCTGACGCACAACTTTCAACGAAGGTATGCCCATTCATGCATGTCTCCACACAGAAGCCGCTCTAGCTGAGAATCGAACAGGACAACGTCTTATTGTGAGGCGACAATGCTACCGCAGCACCACCACAGCAGTACTTTATGTTTAAATGCCTCCAACCCCAAATCTTGTTAGACTTCATATTAAACCACAAAACTTTATAGTATAATGCTGACAAGTACATTATCACAGCTGTGTGAACTTTCTTTAGCTTTAATTTCTGATATGAAGGTAACTAAATTTAGTCCCTCTGATTCCAAAGGCATCTTTAGACTTTGTGGCACCTGGACCTATTCAAACTGTGGGGTGTGTGGTCTTGTTTTTTTCCCCCAAGAATGGCAATGTATTGGTAGGCTTTCAGTGGTTCTTTACTTAAAAACTGTATAGGATTGTCTGGTGTAGACTTAACACTGACAACAGAGGTTGCCCCACCTTTGGAACAAGCTTCCTACTCATGTTAAACAAAGCCCATCATTGGCCCTATTTAAACATAATTTGGATGATTGGATGGGTAAATGGAAATTTGCCCCGAGGATTCCATCTGTGTGTCCCTCTTAGACAGGGGCAATAGGTGCTGATTTTAGTGTCTGCTTGAACCAAACACCATTGGGAACATGGGTTGAATTTAGCTAGGCTTGTAAGGGCTGCGGGGCCATTAGCCCAGTAACCTCCTATGATACTATGATCCTTTGACAGCTGAGAAAACGAAGGAAAAATCAGTGTATTTTCAAAGCTTACTATAACTATGACAATTTAAAATTTAATATAATTACTCTTTTTAACTGATATAAAATGGAGATTTGTTAAATTTCTACTAAATCCAAATAAGTCTTTTAAGCTGGACAAAAGCTCTTACTGGAATACTTTAGAATACCAAACAATACTGCTAACCTGAACAAGAAAGAAAAAATAATCTACAAACAAATAATCAAAAATATTAACAGCAATATGGGTCTGAACGTGAAATGCTATACTCCATTTAAACTAAATGCAAAAAAATGAATATACCTCAGCATAGCCCTCAAAAAACTTCTAAAACAATTTCAAAACATTAACTGTATCAAGAGAACTTATTAAGTACTGGAGATGTCAAAAAAGAAGACAGAAGTTTGAGTGTGGGTAAGGTAAGTGGGGGTCTGGAATATTAATGTCTAAACTTCTGGATACACTGAAAGTTTTGGCATTCAGAGCTGATGAAAGTGCTATGGGTAAGGAGTACAGAAAGGGCTAGTGAAGGGGCTAGATTTAGTGTTGTGTGTTTGTGCTGCTGTATGTGTCTGAGTGACTTGTGCATGGCAGTGTCACGGAGAAGGTTTTTTTTATGGTAAGAAGTAGGGTTGTGGTTAGGGACGAAGTTAGGGTTAAAGTTAACAAGCATTAGTAAGGTGGTACAGGGAGTCAAAGCGCCCTGCCCGTTATTACTAATGCATGCTAATCTTAACCATGTCCCTAATGCCAACCCTACACCTTATCTTAGGAAAAAAACCTTTCCATAACATTAACACTATTCAAAGTATGTCTGCATTTAATGGTAGGTGCTTAATCAATCACAACAGAAAACTGCCTGTTTTTCTTTGAGATTAAATTTTGCTTCAGTGTTTTAGATTTTTTGGTACGTTGACTTTCAAAATGCATGGCGTGCATCACCTGTGATCCAATAATTCTGCATTTCAATAAACCAACATATACAGATATACACATATATTTATATACACACACACACACACACAGGGCACCCACTAAAAAAACGTGTTGCAGTACAAATCCAATAAGAAATAAAACCAACACAGTCATCTCAGCCAGGACTCTTCAATAAGCAGAGTATATCTCTGATAAATAAAAGTTGCTCTTTATTGTAAAAACATAAAATAACTCAAGAGATTAGCACTTTCACTTTCAGCCAACTTTTTTCCAATGTACCTATTGGCTTTGTGTTGTTGCTGACCAATCAAATACATCTCCTCAGCTTACGCTCCTTCAGGACCGGTTTAACTGGATAGTGTTTAAACCCAGAAATTTATGGGCCTGCAACTCGCCAACCCAATACATCTCTTTTAGTTCCACTCTGTTATCCAGATCTCCTCCTCTCAATGTATCGCATATAACTTGCAGTGCCCTAAAACTGAAGTAATGCCCTTCGTTGTCACGTACATGTCTCTCTAAGGGATTTTTATAGTCTTTCAATCTAATGTCACTCAGATGTTTAGATACTCTTTCCTTAAGCTGTCTAGTGGTTTTTCCTACGTAAAAAAACAGTGCAACATTTACAGGATGCCCCGTGAAAGACAACAAAATATACTGGGAGACAAAAGCAAAGAAGCAGGGCTAGAAATTGAAAGAGTTGATACTCCCTTCCATATGGAGCATTCTGTCCCTCAGTCCCAACAAAAGGAAATGGAACCAGCAACAAGTATGCAGAGCACACAATCTGCTAACAATGTACCAAATGTTTCTGGAGCCAGACCAAAGGAAGGAGCCCCACACACCTGAGTTTTTCCCGGTCTTCCACTACGGGTCAAAAAACGTGGGGAAAAAGAGAGCAGAGATCAGTGAGCAGGGGAAGAAAAAGGAGGAGATTGTATGTGGAAAGAGCAGCAGATACAAAAATGAATACATCGGTCTTTAATATGTCTTCAGTATGTGGAAAGAGCAGCAGATACAAAGATGAATACATCGGTCTTTAATATGTCTTCATTTGAGTTAGGAGAAGCGCATATCCATCTATTGAATAAAGGATTGAAATTTGTTCCAGCTAAGGGCTCTTTGTTGAATGATGTAACCCTAAGTCTGAAAATGTTCGGCAGGGATGTTATGCTGAAACAAATTTATAAAGACCATGGGATGACTGAGAGAGATTTATTCAAGAAACCAAGTACTTTTATTCCTCAAAATTGCGCAACAGTAGATACGTTCATTAATGTGTGTGAACAAGAAATTTCACAGTACTTAGTGACCAATCAACAAAAGTTTTTTAACATCAGCAAAGAAGAAATGCTTGCCCTAAGAGAAATGAAAATGAATACGGATCTAGTAGTGAGGCCTGCAGATAAAGGAGGAGGGGTGGTTTTAATGAACCAGGAAAAATACAGAGAAGGAATTATTAAGTTATTACAGGATGGAACTTCATATAAATCCATCACAAAAGGGCAAATGGAACAGATAAAAATTAAAGTTAAATTATTTTTATGTGAACTTAAGGAAAAAAGTATGATTACAACCAGTCTTCATGACTATTTATCTGTGACACATCCATCGATTCCTACTTTTAAAGGTCTTCCAAAGGTCTATAAGGATCCCACCAATCCTCCGATGTGACCAAGAATAGCGGGAGCAGGCTGGATTACAGAACAGGCCTCTATATTTGTGGAACAACAACTGAAAAGGGTTATGTCTGGACCTCCAGCAGTCCTAAAAGAGACCCAGCATTTTATAAGTTTGTAAATCGACATCTAAGTACCAAGGAAGAGGGGAAGAAATATCTAATGGTGACGATGGACATAAAGAACCTATTTACATCTATACCGAATGAATATGGTCTGGCAGCACTTAGAGACCACCTTAGAAAGGCAAGCGACTATAAAGAGAAAAAAATTGTACTTATTTGT